>NC_053029.1:25601899-25901899 GCF_016746235.2 Drosophila teissieri | reverse complement strand
AACTTGTGCGAGTAGTCCGGACTCAATATTCCTTTGTAGTGGTGAACTATTTGGGACAGGTGAAATCACCGGTTGAGAAACCAGTGCGCACAAAACGGAATCTGTAGCAATCCCCGGCTGGGCTCCCTCCACAACGGATTGATCGGATTGCTCCGAATCTTTTTTAGCTGCCGATCTAAGCAACATTTGAGGGTTTGCTGCGATCCTCAACTGATCAGCTGTGGAGTCCTGTTGATCACTTGCCGGAGGTTGCGGGGCACTCCCCTTAGGCAGCCTAACTTCAGCGGCTTTCTTGCGCTTTGGAGATTTCTCTAAAAGCTTAAGGCTATTAAATTGTAAATCTAGCGCGAAAAAAAGATCATCAGGTCGACGAAAACTATCTCTAGCCACGCCAAAACTGCTGATCAGTCCTTTCAAGCCACCTTTAGTTTGGCGCATAAACAATTTCATTTCATTCGCAACTCCTAGGCAAGTACCACAACAGTATCTTAGATTTTGGCCTTTAGCTAGGTCATCACTTGTTCGGCCGTTAAAACCAGTGCACTTAGTGTGCACCATTCTATCACATAGCCAACAGGTAATTTTTGACTGCTCAGGCTTTATTACCTGACGGCATTTGTTTTGGAAGCAGACAACATTGGTTTCCATATTTAATTGGATTCTGACCCCACTGTACCAAAACACAAAATCAAATCTTGTAAGCGAGCTGTGAAATATACCGCAAGAGCGCAGTCTGCACACTTTGGATTTTGAGTGGGAGAGCGAGAGAGGGTACACAGTGCAGCTTAAGTTCAAAAACAACACCAAACAGCACTACGGACAACGCACGAAAGAGAGAGTAAACAAAACACAATGACAGAAAGATAACAGATTGAATTAATTTATGTAAATAATGCAGAAATCACAAGAGATTCACTCGCGAAGCGAACGGAACTTTAACTAGTACTGAGTACAAAATTCAATTATTCAAAAACTTATTAAAAACCATCGCTGGATTTGGCGAAATCAAAAATAAATTCTGAGCTTGAAGTCTTAGTTTTTTTTACAAAGAGTCAGTCTTTTTGCTTCTTCAGAGTCCTCCATTGCTGCTCCAGAAATAAGGCCATGGATTCCCATTTTTGAATAAAATTCCTCCAAATGTTCCTCCCATTTGGCCTGACTCGCCGGATCCAGCAATTTGTTCCGTTGTACCCAATCCGTTTAGAGCGCGAATATGGGCGTTGAATTTATCCGATAACTCACAAAGCATTGAAACGAAACCGCTCTGCTGTGCCATTAGCCTATGCAACTCAGTGACATGCTCCTGAAAAACTAAACGTCGATTAGAAAATCTGTTTTGCAACAACTCCAAAGCTATAGCATAGTTGCCCTCTGAAATTTCCAGTGAGCGATCGGTTTTCAACGCCGTGTCCCTCAAACAGGATCGTAAATGCTGGAGCTTTTTTATGTTTGTAAGGTCAGGATGGCTATCTATTATCGTCGTAAACATAGAATAAAAATCTCGCCAGTTGGCATAGCCTCCAGCGAATTTTGGTAGCTCAAGAGGGGGCAGCGATTGTGCCCTATTCCGGAGTAAACGCTGCTGATGGGCACAATCGCACGGAGAAATGCAGTCAGATTCGTGAGGCGCGCTTTATAATCTCCCCACGAACTAAGGATTTAAACGTTGTGAGAACTTCATAAAATTACTCACTCAATTCGCTATTAATTTAATCCAAATCAAGCTCGCTCAGAATTTTCAGAATTTTTTTTTCAGCTCAACCATCAGCTCACATGAAAAACGGAATCATCAAATGAAGTAAAAGCAGAACTTTATAAAGAATCGGCTAATCGTTTCACTATGTTATATATTGCCGTTGTCTTGCGCCTGAAAAATGGCATCCTCTTTGCATCAGCGGTAACGTTTCCAGAATTTTTATTTTATGACAACAGCAACAAATTCGGTTCAAGCGAAAAGATGAGCGCAAAGAAAAATCAGCGGCAGTTCTTAAGGTTCAGTTATTGTAGATAAATATTGTTTATGCACAAATCACTGAGCAGTAAAAGCGAAGTTTAAGCTTTAAACAGCTTTGTATGATTGCACTATATATTGTTTATGCACAAATCAATTAGCAGCAACAGCGAATTAAAGTTGAAGCTTTAAATAGCTCTGTATAATTTGCCCTAATATTGCTTATACATATATATGACGTCGGGTTCACCAAGATGTTGAGCTAATACGAATTTTCATTATTATTATCTTTAATGAGCTCCAAGTGTATCGCCTTGGTTGCAAATCAAATAAAAACACTCACGTAGCATATTACAGGAGCCTTATTGCGCTTGAGATCTCCAAAGACGCTCCAATTTGGCAGATCTCAATTAGGCGAAGTTTCGTTCGAAAACACCTGATTTGTTTATTGCCGTGTTTACGGTTTTTCTCCCCAATAGGCCAATATTGGGATCGAATTATGCTGAAAAGAGCACGAGAACCAGTATGTAGGTGCGTGATTTATAATGTCCATAGTAACTATGTAATCCTCTGGTAGGGCTGGGCTCTCAAGGCGTACGCCTCGCCAGGCGCAACCTCCTGGCCCTTGCTGGGTTCCGGCCGGTCCCGCCAGACGCCTGGACGCTTTACGCCGCAGTCCCTGCAGCAACACGCCCAGTGAAAGACGAACGTTCCACTCTACCTTTTCTCTCTCGCTGGTGCGGACGGACCTGGGTGGTCGGCTTAGCGGCTTCGTTCTGCTGTCTCTCCGCTCTCGTCGCCGCGAGTGGTGCGGACCGTGTCGTTGGGTGCCCGTCACTAGGGCTGAGAATTGTCGTTGTATGCAGATTCACGGTAGCTGAACGACAGGGGTCCCCAAGGCCTGGTAGAACAACAACACGCCAACCCCACGTCTGCTCTGACTGGTGGCGCCGGTACCACGCCTGCTCGGTTCACACGGACACACCAGGCAATCGCCATGTTCTCGTACGTAGTCTCCGACACAGTCGACCGGGTGTTCACCACAATTCCTGCGCCCTCTTCGGGTGCTTCTTCTGTTTTTCCCTGCCTGTTGAATGCTTCCGGACTAACCGTGCTTCGTCGTATTGGACCTCAGCTACCTGTGTCTTAATTCGGAGACTTTTCTTGTCCCGAACATCTCGACATCTGTAGCTCCCTTGCTGATTTCATTGCTTTACGTTGTTGACTCGTATACTCGTTCTCCTTGACTGTCCCGCTTTCAGCTTATATAGGCCTCCTTTAACCCTCTTGTCCCCAGTCTCTGGATCCAAAGTCCACGGTTTTACCGTTGGCCCGGTCCAAAGTACAGATTGGTCTGGTCCAAAGTCCAGCTGATACCGTTATTCTCCTTATCCTGGCACGTCGACTCCTACTGTTGTCTTGCCGTCCTGCTCGTGCCGTCTCCCTCTCACTTTCCATGTTCTGTCCTTCAAACCGTCTGTTCTCCAAACTCTCTTTCTATCGGTTCTGTTTCTCCAAACTTTCTTTCTACCGGTTCAGTTTCTCCAAACACTCTTTCTATACCTCCTCGGCTTCGCATTGCCGTTACTACGCGTTGACTTGTTGCGTAACTGGCAACGGCGGCCCTCCTCATGCAATCTTTATTTGCATTTGTGCGGAGTTTTAACTTCTCACAACCCCTTTGGTCTGCAAGGATTTAATGTCATTCCATAAACGAGCACGCTGAACCGGACGCAGCAACAGAGATGTCCCACTTTGAACGTCGGTGACAGGATGTCTAAGGGCTTTCGTCCCAGGACAACTTTTCCTTGCACAGCAGCTAAAGAAAAATGTGTGATTACTAAGCCAACCAAACCTAAAGGGTCGTAGAACCGAGAGATTGCGAATAAAACTGATGTTTGATGCTGATTGAAGGGTTGAAAATGAAAACAACAGCTGATCAGACTCCAGATCCCAGGCGAGGCCTTCCGTTTTTGGAAAATCGCCTCCGTCGTTAAACTTCAAGAAGGACTGCGTATCATCTGCCCAAATTCCTTCCAAAACATTCGGTACATTTCAGCACCACTTTGTTAGCTTAAAATTGCCCCGACCTCACAGCTAGGTAAGAGTCAGGACTCGTGTCATACGTAACAGCTTAAACACGCACAGATCATCTTGAGGATAATCTCTCCACACAATGTACTGGAAGTAGCTATCCTTAACATCGTTTAAGGAGTATCCTGAAGAAGTTGACGCCGATCCATCAGAAACGACGCGACGCTTGGCGGTGGTGCTGTCCTCTTTCATGACACAATGATGAGGAAAAAAATACCGACAATAATTCGATTCTTCTGTCGAAACTTCTGTAATATGTCCTATCTGCAAGTACTCCTCAATAAAAGCCTAATACAAGGCTGCCATGACGGCTGGACGATGCTATAGTTTTCTCTCAAGAGATAAGAATCTTTGCAGAGCTTGCTGGTAGGACTCACCCAACAGATCTAAACTGAACTTGGCTGGCAATCGAACAGAATAATCCCCAGACGGCAAGTGAACAAAGTGTTTAACGAAATGCGCTTCACAGTCAAGGTTTCGTCTTAACAAATAGGTTTATGTATACGTCCGTAATGTTCTAGGTCTTCTTGTCGTCTAAGTAAAGCTAAGCTTGGAGTAACTAGTTCAGGGCAGGTGTTTCCACTTCTATTTTATTAATAATATTTGCGGTGGAGCCCACCGTCTTAGAACCTATTAAGCCCATTTTGGGTGTATATATTTTTTCTGTTGAAAATTGTAGTAAATATTGTGAGTTATCAGCTATTTTTCTTATTTTATTGTCCCTTATACAAATTAGGATATATTTCCTTGTATATATTCCTATCATGTCTCTGTTTCCTATTTTTGTTTTCAATATTAGTTTTACATATTCCTACCTAATGTTTCTATGGAGTCCAGAGGCATAGACGCAGCGCAAGTTTGTCGATTCATTTTGCCACGCCCACTCTAACGCCCACAAACCGACCAAAACTGCCACGCTCACTTTTGAAAAATGTTATGATATCTTTTCATTTTTTTATTAGTCTTCCAAATTTCACTCGATTTGCAAACAAAAATTTTGCCACGCCCACTCTAACGCCCACAAATCGCCCAAAGCTGTCACGCCCACACTTTTGAAAAATGTTTTTATATTTTTTCCTTTTTGTTATTAGTCTTGTAAATTTCTCTCGATTGTTTTGGCACGCCCACTCTAACCGCCAAAAACGGTCAGTGATGAAGAGCCTCCTTCGCACTTTCACTAGCTGAGTAACGGGTATCAGATAGTCGGGGAACTTGACTATACCGTTCCCTCTTGTTTTTTCTCTCTATTTATCTACAATATGGTGTGAATAGCGGTCTCTCGCAGTCAGTCGGCCAAGTCTTCCTTGGTTTGAGTGGGTTGTTTGTTGATGTTTAAGATTTGTTATTAGTTTCTGTTGTACCAATTTTTATTAATTTACTGTGTGAGCTACTGAAAGTGTATTTTTCTTTGAATTTAAAACGCTTTTAAATGGTTGATCTCAGCTTGTAATTTTTCAGCTGTTGACCAGGCGGGTAGTTGCCCTTGTGCATACAATAGCCACTTTAAGTGAGCTATTCTTTAGTCAATTGTATTTTTAAAACCGCAGCGTTTTTTCTTATATATAATAATGGCCGGGACTTTATGTTTACGTAACTACACTGTATTACTCTGTTCAAGTAGGTACAGTGTGTACTCGCACAACGATGTTCTTATGAACCCTGCTTCCAATGAGGAGAGCCATTCCCAGGTCTGTTCCTATGCGTTTTCTTGAGTATTAAGGAGTTAGTTTATTATATTAATTTTAGAACGACCTTTTCACCTACCTCAAAAACTCTGTTCTTTCTCGATGGGTTGCACCTGCTAAGAATGGTTTGTTGTGCTTTTTTGAATGTCTTCTTTATCTCTTGTTTAAAAATTAGCTTTCTTGTATTCTTCGAATCACATCCGGTGTCCCACAAGCGAGTCACCTTGGTCCGCTCCTTTTCATCTTATTCTCTTTGTAATAAAACATTCGCGTCTACTCATGTACGCAGACGATGTGAAGCTATATCTACAGTATAAGGACATTTCTTCTCATTTGGACTTACAATCCGATCTAGATAGCTTTCAAATATGGTGCCATGATAACGTACTAAACTCAAATGACTCGAAGTGTAAAGTTATGACCTTCTGTCGTCAACCCAAGACACGCGACTAACACTCTAAATGGGTTCTCTTTGCACAGAATAACTCGGGTGTTCTTGGTGTTCTTTTGGACCCCAAACTAAAATGTTCAGACCATATTTCGTCTATAAAGCCAGGGGCGTGCTTGGTTTTATAATAAGGTGGTCAAAGGAATTTGATGATCCTTACATGATCAAAACCTTATTCATTTCTCTGGTCCGTCCGATTCTTGAGTATGGATCACCTGTTAGAAGTCCAAAATACTTAGTTCACTCGGACCGCATTGAATCGGTTCAAAAAAACTTCTTACGGTTTGCCTTTCGGTGCCTAAATTGGGATCTAAACCATATATAACCTCATTGAAGCGCATAGCTTTTGTTTTCGCTATGTTTATCTCGAGCCCTACGCTGCTGGCTATCCTGACGAGGTCGTCACTTTTCCTCTGTATGTCGCCGAGTCTGTGCGATATGAGACAGATGTCGTCTGCGTAGTCCAAGTCCTCAAGGTGTCTGGTGAGGTTCCACGAAATTCCGCGCTTGGAAGGGCATACTTCGCTCATTAACTCGTCGACTACGATGTTGAAGAGGAGTGGTGACCGCAGGCATCCTTGCCGAATTCCGGTGTTCGTCTGGAAAGGTGCACTAGTTTTTCCATTGTGCAGTACCGCCAGGTTGGCATCGTCATACATCGATTTGATGATAGCGATGAGATTAGCAGGTACTCCTTTCCTTGCAAGTGATCGCCATATAGCTGCCCTTTCAACTGAGTGGAATGCCTTTTTGAAGTCGATGAACAGGAGGTAAAGCGGGGCTCTCCATTCCACAGATTGCTCGGTAATTATGCGTAGTGTGTTTGCCTGGTCTACGCAACTCCTGTGTGGTCTGAAGCCTGCCTGTTCGTCTCGGATTGTTGGCTCAATTTTTTCCTGGAGGCGTTCGTTCAATAGTGTAGCTAGGATTTTATAGCTAGTGTTGACCACTCCCTCTCCGGTTGTTGCAGTCGCTAAGGTCGCCTTTCTGGGGGAGCTTCACGATGATTCCGCTTTTTAAGGAGTCAGGCGCAGTCTCGCCTTCCCATATGCGTGGGAGATGTGGATGCAGCGTATTAGCCCTGTTGTGCTTCAGCTTCTTTATTGCATTCACAATCTCTCTTACACTTGGGGGTGCAGAGGGTATCCTGGTATTCCCACTTGGTGGCGCAATGCTTCTGTAGTCCGTAACCACGTTTGGTGACGTGGTGTGGCTAATTTCCATTAAGTGTTGGCGCCACCTCCGGATCTGGGTATCATCATTGGATAAGAGGTTGGCTTCTAGGTCTCTGACTGGCTGGTTCCGTCTGTGGTGGATTTCGGCAATCCGTGCAATCTGCTGGTATCGGCTGATCGTTCTGCGTCTGTCGCATGTCTATCCAGTAGCGCTCGTTTGTCCCTTCTGGCCGCTCTTTTCATAGCTCTGCACAGTTCGCGATACTCTTCACGGTTCTGTGTGAGCTGGTCCGCCAGAGGCTTCAGATTGTTCCACCTTCTAATCAGGTCCCAGGTCCCTTCAGCTTTCCAGTGTGCTCTTCCGCGTTGTTGCAGACCAATTATTTGTTCAGCTGTAGTCCTTAGCTGGCTGCAGGTGTACTCCCATGGGTGGTCTTCTAGGGGGATCAGCTGTTCCCGCAATGTGGACGTCATTCTCGTCTTCATAGTGGAGTCGCTAAGGAGGTGCAGGTTCAGGGGGGGTGCTCGTCGGTGTTGGCTTTTGTCAGTATTCCTTGAGTAGTTGCGGTTCAACTTTTTTTAAAGTTCTCCAATGACTAACTCATGATCACTGTCTATAGATGCTCCCCTTTTGTTCCGTACGTCCAGTAGTGAGTGTCTCCGTTTCCACTAGGAGATGTCCAGGAGTATTTTTGGACATCTTTGTGTGGGAATATTGTGCCGCCAATGACCATTTTGAATAGCTGGGTAGAGGGTTGCTGTGCGGGCAGTGTAGAAGTCGTCCTTGATGTCATCGTTGGCGCCTTCCGTCGGGGCATAGCATTGTATGATATTTATATGTCTAGCTGATCTGAATCTGGATGTCATGAGTCTGTCAGAAATGGGTTCCCAGGATTGCAGCCGTCACTGTTGCCACTATGTAGGACTAGATTGCTATTTGATGTTGTTGTTTCTTCACTGCCAGACCACCTCATCTCGCTGATTCCGGCTGTTGCAATGTGGAGTCTCTCCATCTCCGCCTCGAACTGTGGTAATCTAGATGGTTCTCTCAGAGTTCTAACGTTCCATTGTCCAATTCGTGTTCGTTTTGATATGCCTATGGTCTTCATCGAATATGGGGGGCCGTTTTTGTTTAAATTTCTCGTATTAGTTTCGGTAATCGATTTAGTTTTTCGACCGATCCGGTGATTGGCCAGATGCGGCTTATCCCAGTGGTGGGGCTGCCACCTAACGTCATCGTGGAGTGGCGTCTACGGTGATGTTGCTAGTCGTAGAAAAGCGAACAGTCTGGTAACGCGTCAGGCCCTGCTGGGTGTTGTTGCTGTTCGCAGAACACAGGGTGCACTTGGTGACAATGTGGAGGGACCCCGCTTTACTCCATATAGCGTGGAGAGGGGGTGAGCCGGTGGGTCAAGAGGAAGTTGCCGAAGATTGTTGCATTAGGCATTTTTGGATGGAATAACACTATCTAAAAACTAGAAAAGTAATTTTTCGAGAGGAAATGCTCCATGCCATGCTTTGAACCCACGACCTCGTGTTTGACAGGTAGTTGCGCTATCCACTACACTACGAGGCCCCTTTATTCCCGCTTGAGTATAAAGTTTATTATATTATTTTGTTAGAACGACCTTTTCACATCCGGTGTCCCACAAGGGAGTCACCTTGGTCCGCTCCTTTTCATATTATTTATTAATGACCTTCTCTTAGTAATAAAACATTCGCGAGTACTCATGCACGCAGATGTGATGCTATGTCACCAGTATAACGACATTTCTTGTCAATTGGACTTACAATCCGATCTAGGTAGCTTTAAAATATGGTGACATGATAACGTACTAGACTTAAATGACTCGAAGTGTAATGTTATGACCTTCTCTCGTGTCAGACCAAGAAATTTTCAGACCATATTTCAGGGGCGTGCTTGGTTTTATAATAAGGTGGTCAAAGGAATTCGATGATCCTTACATGACTGAAACCTTATTCATTTCTCAGGTCAGTCCGATTCTTTATTATGGATCACCTGTTTGGAGTCCAAAATACGTAGTTCACTCGGACCGCATTGAATCGGTTCAAAAGGACTTCTTACTGTTTGCCTTACGGTTCCTAAATTGGGACGCAAAACTTATATTACCTATTCCAGTAGACTATTGTTAATTAATTTACCTTCCCTACCTAACCGTTGAACTATGCTTTATTTGTAAGTGAAGTCGATTGTCCCGACTTGGTTAGTTAGTTAATTAGAAGATACCATAGAAACTACATACCCTGTGAGGATTTAAAACTCCACACAAATGCAGATGAAGATTGCATGAGCAGGGCCTGCAGTTGCCAGTTACGCAAAAAGTCAACGCGTAGTAACGGCAGTGCGAAAACGTGGAGAAAGAGAGCTTGAAGACTCTGAACCTGGAGAAATAGAGTTTGGAGACTCTGAACCTGTAGAAAGAGAGTTGGGAGAAACGGAAGGTTTGAAGGAGACTACATGGAGAGGAAGAGGGAGACAGCACGATCTGGAGCAGGACGGAAAGTGAACAGTAGGCGTTGACGTGCCAGGGTAAGGAGAATAACGGTACAAGCTGGACTTTGGACCGGGCCAATGGTAAAACCGTGGATTTTGGATAAGGTGACTGGAGACTAGCGGGATAAAACCGTTAAAGGAGGCCTATATAAGAAGGCCGAACGGTGGAAACTGGACAGTCAAGGAGAACGAGTATACAAGTCAACTACGTAAAGAAACGAAGTCAGCAGAGGAGCTACTGCCGTGATAGTCAGCAAGGAACAAGATCGCTACGTCAAGACGTTCGGGACAAGGAAAGTCTCCGAATTGAGACGCAGGTAGCTGAGACGCAGGAAGCACGGTTAGTCCGGAAGCATTCAAAAGGCGAGGCCGAACCGAAAAGGGTCCCGAAGAGGCGACAGGAATTGTGGTGAAGACCCGATCGACTGTGTCGGAGACTGCGTTCGTGAACGCGGCGGTTTCCTGGTGTGTCCGTGCGATCCGAGCAGGCGTGGTACCGTCACCATTGTGGCGTGTTGTTGTTCCACCACGCGTTTGCCTGGGGGATCGCAGCCGTTAGCTGCCGAAAGTCCGCATACGCCGACAATCCTCAGCCCAGGCACCGTTCGTCTTCACAGGGACTGCGGCGTAAACCGGGCGATTGTTCACCCTAGTCTGAGAACGGTGACGCTTCCCTAAGCCCACAGCCTTTCTTTTCGCCACCAACCACGTTTGGCCGCGGCAGTACCAAGCGAGGGTCTAGCACTACGACGGGAGAGCGGTGACGTCCGGATAATCAAATCACATTATAAAGCTATGCAAAAATAAATACCCAAGAAACGAAAACTACAAGTGCTGTTACTGGTAACCGGGTGATCACGTTTTAATATAAATTTGGTGAGATGCAGACCCTAATAAGACCCCTGGGGTACGGGAAAAAGGAAACGCTAGAGCTAATGAAAGAGAACTGCACGTCGAGACGAGTACGAGGAGCTGCACAAGGAACGGGAAGCCATGGCGGAAGAACATAAATTTAGCCGCAACAAAGCCGCGGCCGCAACACACGTCACGTGTAGAAGGTGTGAGGACGCAGGCGATCAAGGTACACAGACCCAGGAACATTGGACGCAATATACCCCGGTCCAGTCCAGGCGACAAGACGCAACCCTATGGAGGCCGCCAGTCACCACCCAGAGACTCAATGGAACGACACTTGAGGGCAACTCGGGTCAGAACCTAACCCATATTGCCAACCCGCAAGAAGCATGTCACAGGTGCGGTGGAATTCAGAGGCTGCTGTTCTGCTGGATGTGTGGAAGAGTAGGAATCCGAAGTACGGAATGCTGCCAGAGAACGGGAAACGGCCAGCGATCCCTGCCGCAGAGAGGAGAGCACGTCGGGAGATCAGGTGCGCCGGTCATGAAAAACGGATACCGGCCAGAGGCAGACACAATGGGTGGCTCGAGAAGTTTTCGGTCGCAGTAGTCCAAAAGGACGGCGAAGAGAATGACATGGATAAATCCCTGGAAACAGAGCACACGATAACCATGAAAGATAACAAACCAATTAAGCAGAGATTAATGCAAGGGTGGACAAACTTCTGGACCTGGGACTGATAGAACATTCAAGGAGCCCGTACAGCTCGCCCATAGTCATGAAGAAGAAGAAAACGGGGAAATGGAGACTAGGCGTTGACTTCAGGCAGACAAACGCAAAATCCATAAAGGATGCCTATCCGATGCCACGGATAAGCTACATCCTCGACCAACTAAGGGAGGCGCGCTTCATAAGCAGTCTGGACCTTAGGAATGGGTATTGGCAAATACCTTCGTGACATCATCGTGATTGGCCGCACCCTAGAGGAACACAAAATAAACCCTTGAAGAGAAGAAGCAAAGGGATACGCACGGACCCAGAGAAGGTAGCAGCCATAGCCCAGCGAGAGCCACCATCATCTTGTCGAATCTTGGTACCGACTCTTCGTTCCTGACTTCGCACACATTGTAAGGCCACTCAACGACCTCCTCCGCAAGGGTACCAAGTGGACATGGTCACAGCCAGATTAGTCACCGACCCCGTCCTGGAGTGCCCCGATTACGGAAAAATGTTCATCCTGCAAACGGACGCCAGCGTCTACGGGATTGGCGCGATCCTCACACAGGGGAAAGGTTATTTCGTACTCCAGCCGGACCCTGAACGGAGCCGAGAAGAGCTACTTAACAACAGATAATGGATCATATATGTATGGGAAGGTAGTACCCTTTACAGGCAGATTCCGCATAGAGCAGGGAACGAAGATGTGGTGACCTGGAAGCTATGCGTTCCGCGGCAACTGAGTGAAGCTGTCCTGCGAGAAAACCGCTTTAACAGAAAGGAGCGCATGCAGTAGAGCCAACCGTACCCGAGAATGGACAGGGCCAGTCATCCCTTTTCAGCGACAGGCCAAAGCCAGAGTCAACGGAGACATGCCGCGATCTAGCCGGAATACTGCGTCCCACGAACATGCCTGAAGACGACTGTTTATTCGTCTGGCCACCGCCAGAGTCAAAGGCCCACCACCTTGAAGGGGAGAGATCACCACTGTCGGTATGGAGAAATGGCAGGACCCGAGAACGGACGCAACCCGACACCCGTTTCAGCGTCAGACCAAGGCGAGAGTCAACGGGGACTTGCAGCGAGCAGGCGGGAATAGTTCCTCAACAGACAGACAGGCACACAAGATCAAACATGCAGCAGAGGCGACCGTTTCAGCGTCAGGCCGAAGCCGGAGTCAACGGGGGCATGGCACAAGTAATCGGGGTACGCAGGAGTAATGCACTCACCAGACCAAGGAATCTACATACTCCCGTGGAAAGGGTAGGGGCGGTACAGCAGGCTGCAGGGAAGGAAAAGTCAAGGATTAAGAAGGATGAAACGTTTTCGTTTATAATCCAACTTACCGGCAAATTTTTGTTTTTAGTCATTAAATCACAATCGATCACAAGACGGTCGATTGGCCCTCGATAATGTCAATCGATGGGCAAAAATATCGGAACTAGCAGCACATGACGGGTCACTCTGCAGAAATACTATGGTCATCGAGTGGCAACGCCGCACCCACGGGAGTTATTAGGATCTATAGGCAACCATCGATCGACGGAAAGTAGTGTGACCAGATGACGAAAGCACAAGAATATGGAATGCGGAAAGGAGAGTGAAGAAAGGAGTGGCTTCAAAATTTGAAAAGGAGGAACGGGGAGTACACTCAAAGGAGATCGGCGCTGTGGAACTCAAGACAGAGCTGTGAGCGTCGACGGGATCTCAGGAAAGTTCCGCCGAAACTGCAAGGCCGAATTTAAATTTTCCCGAAGAAAGGGGAAGATGTGAGGAGTTAAAACTCCGCACAAATGCAGATGAAGATTGCATGAGCAGCGCCTGCCGTTGCCAGTTACGCAACAAGTCAACGCCGAGAAGAAAAACAGAGTTTGAAGACTCTGAGCCTGGAGAAAGAGAGTTTGGGGACTCTGAACCTGTAGAAAGAGAGTTGGGAGAAACGGAAGGTTTGAAGGAGAGAACATGGATAGCGAGAGGGAACGATCTGGAGCAGGACGGCAAGTCAACAGTAGGCGTCGACGTGCCAGGGTAAGGAGAATAACGGTACAAGCTGCACTTTGGACCAACGGTAAAACCGTGGACTTTGGATCCGGAGACTGGAGACTAGAGGGATAAAACCGGTAAAGGGGGCCTATATAAGCAGGCCGAACGTCAAGGATAACGAGTATACAAGTCAACTACGTGAAGAAACGAAGTCAGCAGAGGAACTACAGCCGTGGTAGTCATCAAGGAACAAGATCGCTACGTCAAGACGTTCGGGTCAAGGAAAGTCTCCGAATTGAGACGCAGGTAGCTGAGGACCAATACGACGAAGCACGGTAAGTCCGGAAGCATTCAACAGGCGAGGCCGAACCGAAAGGGGTCCCGAAGAGGCGACAGGAATTGTGGTGAAGACCCGGTCGACTGTGTCGGAGACTGCGTACGTGAACCCGGTGGTTGCCTGATGTGTCCGACTATGCGTGGACTTGAGGCAGACAAACGCAAAATCCATAAAGGATGCCTACCCGATGCCACGGATAAGCTACATCCTCGACCAACTAAGGGAGGCGCGCTTCATAAGCAGTCTGGAACTTAGGGATGGGTATTGGCAAATACCTTCGTGACATCATCGTGAGTGTCCGCACCTTAGAGGAATACAAAATATACCCTTAAAGAGAAGAAGCCAAGGGATACGCACGGACCCAGAGAAGGTAGCAGCCATAGCCCAGCGAGAGCCACCATCATCTTGTCGCATCTTGGTACCGACGCTTCGTTCCTGACTTCGCACGCATTATAAACCGAAAACCGGGCGATTACGCGGAGCGTCGGTAGGAACTGAACAGGCGTCTGGCGGGACCAGCCGGGACAGAGTAAGGGACAAGAGGTTGGGGCTAGCGAGGCGTACGCCTTGAGAGCCCAGCAATGGTTCACCCTAGTCTGAGAACGGTGACGCTTTCCTAAGCCCACAGCCTTTCTTCTCGCCACCAAACACGTGTGGCCGCGGCAGTGCCAGCCGAGGGTCCAGCACTACGACGGGAGAGCGGAGACGTCCAGATAATCAAATAACCTTATAAAGCTAGGCAAGAATATATAGCCAAGAAACGAAACGTGCAAGTGTTGTTACTGGTAACCGGGTGATCACGTTTTAATATAAATTTGGTGGGACGAACTCACGAAATCTACAGAGCTTGCCGCACTTATTCCGTAGCGAACAGACCAATAAAATCAGTGCGTTACAACTCCTAATCCTATATCACTGTATGACCCCTACAGAGTATTATATTCTGACTATAGTAGACTTTATCCTATTATCTCAAATCTAGACTTTCTGCCGCTCTAAAAGCCATCAACTCTAGCCATTTTAACACATAATTAATTCTTACTAATAAAATTTATAATATTTATACATTTCCTCGTTTCTGTACTCGTTTCTTTATCGCGTCTATATTCCCGCGAACCGAGCCGTAATGTACACTCTAGCGCCCCTCTGTATTCTTACTCGTGGTACACCTAAAATGATTTTTCCAATGCAGTGGTCGTCCTCTCTTTGGTGGCGGTTGTCGTCCTAGGTACTGCCGCTTTTACTGGCGGACCAGCTGACCTGCCGACCATGTTTCCGATGTCCTGCGTTGCTCGTCGGCGTGGATCGGAAAGTATTCGCACTCTGTCTCCTTGCCATCTTCTGTTAACTCGTTTCTTTCCACCCTTCTGTCTTGTTTTCCTTTTCTCCATTTTTTCTCCTTACAACTTCATTTTACAAGCTTTCCCTGCAATCTGTTCTCCTTCAAGCTCTCTATCTGAAAACTTTATTCTCCCACAATGCCGTTACTATGCTCTGATTTGTTGTGTAACTGTTCATCTGTCCGCAGTTGATCTCTGCATTTGTGCGATGTGTTTAAATCCTTACAGCAGCTAAGCTCGATCTGCTTTCCAAAAAGCTTGTCAAGCTGATTAGTTGGAAATTGTTTTTAAAGAAAATCATAGGCAAATTATAGTCAAATTAATTATTTTTGCTAGTGCTTACAGTTCTCTAATTGTCTGCTGTACGCAGATGATCTCAAAATCTATATGACAATCACTCTATTAGAGACAGCTTCTTGCTTAAGTTCAATATGAACAGAATTTGCTGCTTTGCTGCTTCCAATAGGACACGACTTCGGCTGATGTTATGTTGGATGAATTGGTGTAATCTTCCTAGAATCGCACATGTGCTGGTGGAAGCGGACGCGTTAGCCAAACAGATTCTTAGAATTATGCTGCTCGTAGTATCTTCCCTCACCAATTTATAACATGATAAGCAAAATAGACGATAGAAAAGAATATTTGTTAAAAATAATAACCGCGAAAACAGAGATTAATTGAGATCAATAGAACCTAAAACAGTGTATACCGCGCAAATGCACTTAATTAAGTGGAAGTAGAAAACACAAATTTCTACTGCTAGCTATTTTCATTTTATAAATAGTATATACCAAATTATATACCAAATGCCCGTTAAAAACGTTTGGCAGCAGCGCAGATAATTTTGAAACGCCTACAAGAAATATTAAAGGCAAAAAATATATAAAAAGTAATAACTTTGAAAAACAAAACAAAAATAAATAATAAAAATTAAAACAAATATATATGTATATATATTGGCTGGCAAATCCTCCATCCTCCCTCGTGGAGGGCTCGGGCAATGGGCACTGCATGATCCCGGACAACGGGTAATGCATTGCTACTTGCTCCGTCCGCGGTAATGTAGTGTATAGTTAAGGCAACGGCTCAATTCCTTCCGCACGAAAGCAGGTGGAAATGAACCATTTGCCATGGGCGGAGGTGCCTGGCGATTAGGCATAAAACGCAAGTGGGGGGTTCCCCGGAAAACTAACCAGGGTTCTTTGTGAAATGGACACCAAAAATAAGTTAACTCGGACTGGTATGTCAGCCCAAACGTCGGTGGAAGGCGTGACTGCTACCACCGGCTGGCACGGAGGGGAGCAATCCCCTCTGCGTGTCGCCAGCGGTCACACCTCTGATTTGACGGGAGCAGGTCATGTCAGTTGCAATGCTACTGCCACAAAAACGACTCAAGGGAGGCTTAGCAGCTCAGGTGCCGTAGTCGATACAGACTCGGACCTGGAGAGCGTGCAGCTCTCTAAAGAAGAGGAGGGAATCCTCCTCCTCCCCACGCAGGGACGGGCCGAAGCGTTCAAGCGAGAGGATGAAGGCTAAGGCGCAATACGAAGCCGCCCTTCGCATCCTGAGCCGGCTCAAGGGAAAGGCCGCCCTATCCCAACAGGAGAAGGCAAAGCTTACCTGGGCCGAGCAAAGGGTCGCAGACAACATGGCATCCACGGGCGGATTCGCCAAGAAGGTGGAGGAGTCGCTTGCCAACAAGAGGCAACGCTCAACCGAGAGCGCCAATAAAAACGCACCGGGGAGCAAGCGGCGACGCCGGCCGAAGGAGGCAGGCCCTCCCCCCCGGAAGGCGAAGAAGCCCGAGAAGAGGCTGAAAGTCAGTGAGGCGACCAAACGACATAGAATCCGGACATTCCAACCGCGAACTGGAAGGTTCTGCACCTTGCGACCCCTTCACCCAAGGAGGGGGGCCATAGTGCAGTCCTCCAGATAAAAAAAGAGGCGGAGGACATCCTTTATCCGAGGTACGGAAAGATGGCGTGGGGCATGGGGAGCGTGTACCTGCGCCTCAAAAACGCCATCCCAGGGATAAGGATGCTCACACCCTGAAGGCAGGCGAGGTAGGGAAGGACGTTGACAGTCAACACGTCAATCTTCATAAAAGCTCGGCGGAACTCCTCATCGCCCTGGAGCAAGGGTCCGCCGACATAGCTTTGGTCCAAGAGCCATGGATTGCCTCGGGCAATGCCGTCGCCGGACTAAAGTCCTCCAATTAGAACCTGTTCTACACACCATCGGTAAGCAGAAACAGAGCCGCCGTACTTGTACGGAAGGGCCTGCATGCTAACCTTATGTCTCATTACAGCATGGATGACCTGACAGTTGTGATGCTGGAGAGCGAGAGGAATCGCCTTCTGGTAGCTTCCTGCTACATGTGTCATGTAGCCAGATTGAAAGACTAGCGAATATATATATATAAGAATAAATTTCAATATAGAAATGTAAATATAAACTTTGAATAAATAATCTAATATCGATAAGACCACCTAATATCGATGCGCACGCATCGAGGAGTTTTATTCTTGGTTTTTTTTCCACACGTGGATTTGTGTGTTTAACCAGTATCGACCAATAAAGGCAGAGTGCCTACAACTTGGCCGAGCCAAGAAAATAATCAGTTTTGTGCATTTGCGGGATCGGGTAAATGTCAGTGATATACGGCGTTGTACATAAGCCAAATTAATGCAGCAGCCAGCTCGACGCAGCGCGGCGAAGGAGGCGCAGGTGTCTGTCTGGCAGCCACAAAGTCAGCGTGTGTGCGCGACCTAGTGTGTGCCCCCAGCAGCACCCTGCAAGGGCACATAACCTCACTTTCTGGAAGCCACGAGAAAACGGCGACGACGGCTGCGGCCTGGTCGGCGCAGCGCGTGCATATAACCTCACTTTTTGAATGCCCTGCACATAATCTGATTCTTTAGAAACAGTATACGGCGGAGGCTGCGGCGGTGACAGAGTGGTACCGCAAGATCGTAACTAATCTCACTTTTGGGAACCCCTATTTGTTGCAACGGAGACTGCAGCCGCGTAGAAGCTAGGCTAGAGGCGGCCTGCACCTAAGCTATGGCAACGGTATAACCGGCCACGTGCAGCTCTAGGTTAGTGCGGAAGGCGTGCAGCGGCACGAACGGCGGCGAGGCGCCCCAAAATTTAACTAGAGGAAAGGAATAGCAGTATAGGAGCAGCGGCCTTGGTGTAGCCATAACCAGGCCGAGGATCGGAGTGGCAGGCACATAGAACCTTGTCGCACTTCAGCATGTGAGCCGGTGGAGACGTCACCGGTGCGAGCAGCCAAAGGCGGCGCCCACCCCCCGGGGGGATGCAACGTCGATGAAAGGAGGTTAGAGAAGTTGTGAAATGAATTTAAATTAGGCAAACACTAATCGTTAGATCCAATCCTAATTCTGGTTTCGATATTTCTGTCATATAGCGTATAAATTAACAAGAGCGGCGAAAGCCATCACTGTTAAATAACATTTCTACAATTTATAACTAATAGCAACAGCACCTGCATCTTCGACGGGCCCAGCGAGTTTTTGCATAAACGCAATCATGGCCTGAGGGCATACTTATATCCTATCGAAAGTATTTAATAGGGATAGCGATCCGCGCTTTTTGATGAAGGTATCGAACGAAAGAAAAACAGTAAAAGTAAAAGTATAATCTTAGCTTAAAAATAATGTATACGAAACTCACTGAAATGAAATGACTGGGACTTATATGAAATGAAAATGAAGAACTGACTTGTTGTTATCGGTCTTGTCTTAGTACGGTGAAGCGAATGTCGAATGACTTCGGAATAGTGTAAAATAGCGGCGATGGCTTTGCAAAGGGGTAACTATAAAATCTCATAAGTTACCACGTGGTGGCAAATACCATCATCGCCACCCACAACGCTTGTGTGTCTCTCTTATAAATATCTCTTTAGGGTCCGTCCGAATGTGTGAACCTTTCAACCTTTTGACCAATCATTTAATATACAGAAAGTGCACTTAAACCTTATTTTGTAGTAGAGAAGTGTATCATATAGGAGGTGAGGAAGACCCACGCCATATCCGACGAGCTTTGTACCGAGCATAGCAAGAAGTGCACGAACACCGACCCGACTATACGCTAGATAACCTTCAGATTCTGGTGAACACTTTCCTCTTGGCTACTACATAATAATTATGGCGCCCAACGTGGGGCTAGAAACCGTTACTGCAATTGAGAAAGGAGAGTAGAAAAGAACATCAAGGTAGTATGCGACTGAAGGAGTCGAAACTACCATCTGTTTCAGGTGCAGGACCCTCAGAAGTTACTAGTCTCTGATGACTTAATTTAATCAGCTAACATTATTCATATTTCATATTCAATAATTTGCCAGATGCGTGTCGAGTATCTAGTTGTCTGAATGGCGTCTACGATTTGAGATTTTACGGATCGAGGCGACCGCAACGAACCTACTCGCAGGCGCAATAGTCAAATGTGAAATTAATTAGGTAGATCAAACTCTCGCTTAGAGGACAGAGAGAAGCGAACGCGGAATTAGTGTCTCGGAATTGCGATATTTATCAAGATTTATGGTTTTATCGATGAGCACTAACCGAGCGCAGAAGACTGTTCACAGGCGGAAGCTTATTCTGCAGGCGTGAGGCACAGTACGCGTGCTTAGGAATATCAGTAATTAGAAGAAACTTCGATTGATGACCAGTACTGCGAATACGAGCCGATAAAGCCGCAACAATATTGCCGATATTAGAAGAGAGTTTTTTTTTTGAGAGCGCACCTAGCGAGAAGGAATTTGACAGAAGCTAGCTGGAAAACACAGACCGTATTTTGAGAAAATATAACCAAATAAAACTATACAGAAATTAGCGGAAAATGACACTTCATCATAGCTTAGAAAATTTGGCAACCGCGCCCAATAATGACGAAAGGGTTTGCAGTTTATGCGCCCGATCATTGAACGTGGATGATTTGACAGCAGCATCTCCATGTCAACATCGATTCCATCATCAATGCATTACTGCGCACTTGGCGACGACTAACACATGTCCTAAGTGTAATTGTCCATGCACGGTACAGCAGTTATCCGTATCGAATAACAATTTGTTAGCAGACTAAGCAGATGCAGAACAAAGAACTGGTAATAACGAACCAAGGAGAGGTCGAAGTTCAGGGCAACGCAGAGGCATGGTTACTAGGTCTCAGAACCGCACAGAGCGCGATAGAAGCGCTAATACACCTTCAATTTTAGATTCTTCTAGAGCAGAGATCGTGGAAGAGAAAGGTAAAGTAGTACAAGCCGCGATGCAGTCGCAGCAACAGAAGCTTATGCAAGACCTGACTCTTTTCTTCCAATCACAGATATCGAATTTACAACTCAATCAGAACGCTCCTTCCCCGAACGAGAGAAGCATGATCAATGTAGCTGGAAGATTAGGCTTTCAGCCAGGATCAGGGTCGAACATACCAATATTAGACCAAAACGATAGACTAGCAAATCAGCAGCTTAGTCAAAACTCAGAGAGATCGCAGAAATTCAAAGACGTCGATACAGACATGGACATACTGGAATCCATCATTAACAGGCGTCAGTCAGAGAGAGAACCATTTGAGGAATACCAATTCCAGATAGAAAAGTTAGTTTCGCGTTTGAGTACTCGAATTTCAGAGCAAACTTTAGTTGAACTTCTGATTCGACATTCAAAACCGTCACTTAGATACGTGCTTATGCATTTGCGCATAACGTCATTAGTTATTTTAAGGGAAGAAATACGAACACATGAACCGTTTTGAAAACAATACAGACCGATGCATGGTAAGAACCAAATTGCAACGCGGCCCTTATTGCTCAACTAGAACAAAAATCTGAGGATTTAGCCCTGAATGATATTTCAGCCATACAGCCTGTCAGATTAAATGTTGGAACTGCGACAAAATTGGCCATCGGTTCGATGAGTGTCTTGAAGCCCTCATTTTCTGTTACGGATGTGGGGCTAAAAACACGTTTAAGCCAAAATGTCAATATTGCAGACCATCGAAAAACCTTCAGCGGGATGCGTCGATCAAAATCCACGCGTCGCATCCGAAGAATAAAAACCCAGCTGTGGTACGCAGACAGATCCGCCCGAGTTTTCGAATCTGCGTGAATCCCACTCGGATATATCAAAATTTAACCAACCATACCATATACGTGAAGCAAAATACGCTGAAGCTAGACGTAGCATCTTCGATGACGTTAGTAGCTGTATTAAACCTCACAAGCCCAGCTCTTCAACATCAAGAGCACGATCATTTTGGAAGAAGGTACGTCATAATCGCAAGAAATTAATAGCAGCCGTTTCTATGAATTGTGATAACCGTTTATAGACGGAAATCGATTTGTTGAATAAACGCTACGTGGCTTTACTGGATTCAGGAGCGACAATCAGTTGCATTGGAGGGGACGCTGCCAAAGATCTAAATCAAAACTCAAAATTACGAAAATGATCAGGTCGAATTAGAACCGCAAATAATGTAGTAAGTAGGCAGTAGTAGTAGTAGGCAGACTTGTTGTAGACATCAATTATCGCCATCGTACTCATCCAGTCGAGTTTTTTGTGATTCCAGAACTCAAGCAAGATGAATATCTGGGAATTGATTTCTGGCAAAATATCGGTCTTTTGACCAAGATAATGAAAGACACCGGAAGTATATCCGAACTTGACGTAGGGCGAGCAGAAGATCCCGATGATATCCCCAAAACACAAGTTCTTTCGACAGAACAACAGAAGAGGTTAGAAGCAGTCATCTCAAGACTTCCCTCGTATGAGTCAGAAGGATGAGGTCGAACCCAATTAATAGAACTTTCCATAGTCAGTCAAGCAAAGCCGGTGAAGCAACGGCATTGGCCCATATCTCCTGCAAAGGAGAAGACTATGTTTGCAGAAATAGAGAAAATGCTAGCGTTAGGCATAATCGAAGAGTCTCGAAGCCCATGAAGCAGTAACTGCGTCTTGGTTAAGCGAGGGGAAAATGTTAGGCTATACTGGGATTCTAGAGAGCTGAATAAGCTGACCATAAAAGACGCCTATCCCCTCCCTCACGTAGATGGAATCCTCAGCAGATTGCCACCGGCGTGTTACATCACTGGACTCGATATGAAACACGTGTTTTGGCAAATCCCGCTTGAGGAGAAGTCAAGTCAGTGCACAGCGTTCACGATACCCAATAGGCCTTTATACCAATACAAGGGATTGCCATTCGGCTTGTGTAATGCAGCGCAAACGCTATGCAGATTAATAGACTTGGTAATACCAGCTCATTTGCGCACTAGGGTATTCGTATATCTAGACGATAGACGATTTGTTAATTCTGTCACATGATTTTGAAGCCCACATGGAGTTGCTAGAAGAGATTGCAATGTGTTTGCGGAAGGCTAATTTAACAATTAACATAGCCAAATCTAAATGTTGTATGACAGAGATCAAGTACCTAGGTTTTATAATAGGGTACGGACAGCTTAAAGTCGACCCGGGAAAAGTTAGCGCAATTGACACATTCCCGATCCCTACGTCGGTCAAGCAACTGCGAAGGTTTCTTGGCTTAGCGGGGTGGTATAGACAATTTGTAGACAATTATGCAAGTCTTACCTTTCCACTCACCGAATTAATTAACAAGAATCGTAATTTTAGGTGGAATCGTAATTTAGGAATCCCGTAGCTGAAGAGGCGTTTAACCAGTTAAAGTCGAAACTAACCTCTTCACCCGTGCTGAGAACCCCAGACACAAGGTTTATCTTGCTTTGTGAGTATCTGCGGACTTGGGTGCGTGATGGCTCAGAAACACGTACATAGAGTTGCCAGTAGCATATATGTCCGAGAAGCTGTCGAAGGCTCAGCGCATCTATTCGGTAACAGAACTGGAGTCCCTAGCCGTGATCAGAGGAATTAAGAAGTTTCGTGCTTATATAGAGGGACAAGAATTTTATATAGTAACGGATCACGCATCGCTGCAATGGCTGATGAAGCAGAAAGACTTATCAGGGCGATTAGCCAGATGCTGGATTCTCCTGCAGGGATTTACGTTTAACATAAAGCATAGATCCGGCTCGAAGAATGTAGTTGCGGACGCTTTGTCGCGTCGCGAAGAAATTGGTGTAGAGGAATTCTCAGATTCCGGACCAATAATCGACTTGTCGTCTAGTGAATTCGATTCAAAAGAATATCTTGACCTAAACGACCAAGTTAAGCAGAATCAAGAAATATTGCCGGATTTTAAAGTGTCAGGTAAATTCTTGTACAAGCGAACCGATCCCTCGATAAAAGATACTGTCTAAAGATGTGTTTACCCATGATAAGTAGACAAACTATAAATATGTTCTATTTATGGCCTGCAATAAACATGGCACGGGACAACATAAGTGGCAACTACAGATAAGTACGATTGCAGTGGTCTATTGCCGAAGTGTCAAGAGATATGATAACGCGGGAGGTGATGAGCGCGGTCATAGGCCACAAACATAGATTTAAGATAAATCTCAGCTGCATTGACCAACGCAGACTGCAGCGTCTTACAAGCGCTGCATTATATAATTAGATGATAAGAACCTATGTAAGAATGAATAAAAGGCGATGCCCTCGCAGTAGCGCGTTAGTTAGATTTAAACACCCGAATTGAACTCATTAAGTGTTCGCATTAGTTTATAGTGTGAACATTTTGGTCCTTCGAGAAATTCTGTTGTTTTCCCCCACCAGTGGTAAGAAACACAGAAGAAAAAACCAGCGCTTCAAAGTAAAAAGAGCAAGGTTATTCGAGTGATTCTGTTGTTTCCCCCACCAGTGGTAAGAAACACAGCAGAAAAAGACCACGCCTTAAAGTACTAGGACTATAAGGTGAAACATTGTGTTCTTGCTTTTCCTTGGCTGATCAATCAGCTGTGAGTCGAGGCACAGCTAGGTCAACTGGGCGACCAATCAAAAATCCTCCAACGGATCACGCCAAAGAATACAAGCAGAAAGCACCAGTCACAGTGATTGTTTTCCCAAGATGTTGTCGGAAAGATCTGTGAAATTGATGCAAGACCAAGGAGTGCTGCAGAACAAAATACTGCAAGCCATCAAGGACAAGGCATCTATACCAGCAATAGAAGCATTGGTAGACCAATTTACTACTAACAACAATGCGCTGGTAAAATTGGGAGTTGGCGATCATCAATATTTTAATGATAAATTATTTATTAAAACTATGGATTCTGTCAAGGCCTACAAGGAGTCGCAATTAAAGGTAGAAACACTTAAAGAGATAAATATACCAAGTGGATCAAAATTATCTGATTCCGCATCAGCTCGGAGCTCCAGTCCAGTTGATAATCTGGTTCAACTGGTGGACAGAAGAGCGGACAGGGTGAGGCAACAGATAAGCCTAATATACGAAACCCTGGATAGTTCAAGTGAGATTGAACTAGTCAAGCAGCTGGCAATGATGAAAAGTCATTGGTCCAACGTGACGGACACACTGAAACTGCTTGAAAACAAGTATGACAGAACTGCCTTTGATCAAGATGAGGCAGACATTCTGCAATCGGATGTTGCCGCACTAGAAATGGTACTTCAGAGGAAGTTGGAACAGTTCAAAAGTTCCAACTACGACGTGCCAGAACTCCCAAAAGTGGACCTTCCAACGTTCAATGGAAATGCGAAGGAATGGCCAACATTTTACGAGCTGTTCTCTGAACTAATAGACAGCAGGAAGGATCTCAGCAACACAAGGAAGCTGGGATATTTAAGAGCCTGCTTAAAAGGAGAAGCTCAAATGGTGGTTAGCCATTTAATAACGGGATCAGCGGCTAGCTATGCAGCAGCGTGGGAGCTTATCTGCAAACGCTATGAGAATAGCAGAAAAATATTCTCCCAACACTTCAACAAATTAATGGAACTGGAGTGCTTGCTGCCCCATGATGAAAAAAATTTAGGGAAGTTTTTGGATACTGCGACCGAGAGCATATTCATCATAAAGCAAAAAGGAAAAATAGGAAGCTCTGCTGACGTAATTTTAGCTGAAATTCTGCTGCGGAAATTTTCGCCAGAAGCCTTGCAGCTGTATGAACAGCATGTAAAAAAGGCAAGAGCTATACAGTCCTTACAAGATGTACTAGAGTTTATTGAGCAACAATACAACTCAGTAAATGCCATTACCAAAAATACCGCTCAGCTTGCTACAAGGAAAGTGCAAGTTAGATCGTGAGCCTTTTGCTCTAAGGATGACCACGATATGATAAAGTTTCTCAAATTCAGAGCACAATCAATTGAAAAAAGAAAAGAATTCGTTCAAAAGAACAGCATGTGCTTTAGATGCTTTGGAAAGCATAATCCAACACGCAGTATCAACAGCAATAGCCTTAAGCAAGGCCAAGACACACTATTGGCAACAGCTGTTGTTTTAGTGAAAAACAAAGCTGGAGGTTACAACGAGTTGAGGGCGCTTATTGACGGTGGATCCCAGAAGACACTGATTTCAGAGGAAGCAGCACAAATATTAAGGATTCCCAGAGTAAGGAGTACTATAGAGGTCGAAGGTATCTCCCAGACTACTCAATTATCAAAAAATAGTGTCCACCTGACGATCAAACCAAAAATTCCAAGCAGCTTCAAAGCATCAACGGAAGCATTGGTTTTACCAACACTCCATAGAGCCCTTCCCAGCAAAAAGTTTGATATTGATATCAACAAAGAGGCTACAGGCTAGCAGATCCACGATTTAACGAGCCAAGCAGAATTGACATGGTGATAGGTGTGGATCTATTTCCCCTGATTATGATGGAGAAAATAAAAACCGTGAATGGAATCTTGAGACAAAAAACCAAATTTGGATGGATTGTGTCCGGAAATATAACTCGAGCAGCAAAGCAAAAAATTATAAGTGCCACTACACCAATAAATCTAAAGGACCTGGATCGCTTTTGGGAATTGGAAGATGAAGCCGATGAGACGATTACAGGCAATGCAGAATGCGAAAGAAAATTCCAAGAAACAACTGTCATCAACGAGGATGGCAGATTTGTGGTTTCAATTCCATTCCACCAAGAGGCAACGCTGGGGGACTCTCGCAAACAGGCAATGGCAAGGCTTATGCAAATGGAAAAGAACGAAAAGGAACGAATTCATGAAAGAATACCTTAAGATGGGACATATGGAATCTGTAAAGAAAACGGGTCAAGGTAAATACTATTTACCCCATCAAGCAATCATCAGGCCTGGAAGCTTAACTACGAAGCTACGAGTAGTTTTTGACGCATCCGCAAAGACGACAAATGGACTAAGCCTAAATGACGTTATTATAGCTGGTCCTAAGATTCAAAAGGATATATTCGATATTTTAATTAAATGGCGCAAGTGGCAATATGTTATGGTAGCTGACATTGAAAAAATGTATCGCCAAATAAAGGTTGCTGAGAAAGACCAAGAATACCAATATATCCTATGGAGAGATGATCCAAAATTGCCGATCAGTGAGTTTAAGTTAACAACCGTAACTTATGGCACCTCGGCAGCACCTTTCTTAGCAGTCCGATGTCTACGAGAGTTGGCAGATGGCTTTTGCCAAGAGGATAGCGTCTTAGCAGAAACAATAAGATACGACTTTTATATGGATGATCTCATAACTGGTGGAGACACAGTCAACGAGTGCTATGAACTTCAAAGGAAATTGAGAGAAGTGATGGAGAAGGCCGGCATGCATCTGCGGAAAATGGGTTGCAAATGACGAACGTATTTTAGCCGACATTCAGGACGACGGTGCTACGGAGAGAATCTGCATTGAGGAGAATGAATCGATCAAAACCTTAGGACTTCAATGGGATCCGAAGAAGGATACATTTACGTTTTCGGCAGAAAACCCAATGCTAACACGCATAACAAAGCGGTTAGTGTTATCAAAGTTGTCCAGAATTTTCGACCCACTAGGATGGTTGGCACCTGTAACGATTCAAGGCAAATGTTTCATTCAGGAACTGTGGAAGTTACCGATGACTTGGGACGTTGAATTGGAATCCAACTTAGCAAACTGGTGGATGGAATATGCTAAAAGTCTATCAGATTTAGAAGAAATTAGCATTTCACGCTGGACTGGATGCTCCAAAGGTATTATGGAGCTACATGGATTCTGCGATGCAGAGAAAGCATATGCAGCGGCTGTGTATACAAAAGTAGGCGGCAGAGTTACTTTGCTAGCAGCAAAAAGCAAAGTAAATCCTATAAAAAACAGGAAAACAATTCCAAAGATGGAATTATGTGCTGCGCATTTACTAGCAAAGTTATTAGCGAAAGTGCAGGCTATATGGAGCAACAAGATTACAACTCATGCATGGAGTGATTCGCAAATTACTATTGCATGGATACAGAACAAGCGCAGCAAAGATAAGTTCGTCAGAACTAGAGTAGAAGATATCAATAAACTAATTCCCAATGACAAATGGAATTACGTTAAATCGGAAGAAAATCCAGCAGACGTGGCTTCAAGAGGGATATCACCGCAAGCTCTTAAAATTTGTGAAATTTGGTAGAGAGGGCCGAATTGGCTATCTATAGATGCACAACACTGGCCCACTCAAAACGAATCGGAAATGGTTGTGGTATCCACATTGATAAAATCCGAATATCTGCAAAACCATCTTTTATCGAAGTATTCATCGATCGACAAACTTCTAAGAGTAATGGCGTATGTACTACGCTTCATAACAAAGCTGAGAGAATAACATCCCTATTACAGAAATACCATTTTAAAGTATTAACCACTTCATGGTATTTTTATGAATACGTGGCCTTCGGTCACACTACTGTCGTTCTCTTCCTTCTTGTGCTTGCTAAGTGTGTGGTGCTGGTGTTGCGGAAAATAATAACTAAAATATAAAACATAAAACTAAAACCTTCTCTTGTGTGTTTATTAAAATAACAGAGTGATAATTACAGCAGGTTATGGGCCCAGTCCATGCCTAAAACAATTGATTTGTAAAGCAACTAATTATAACAAAGTTCGTGTTTTCGATTCTTGGAAATTTAGAATTCCTTAGAAATTGCGAGCTCTTGTGAAATTGCATTGAGTTCAGTTCCGCGTGTGTCTACCTATACTTATACAACTCAGTATGTGTGCACGCTAACATGGACAAGACAAAACGAAATATAAAGCCATTCGATGGCGAGAAGTACGCGATTTGGAAATTCTGAATTAGGGCTTTGTTGACCGAACTGTATTTGCTTAGGGTCATCGATCAAGACAAACCTGATGAATTAGATGAACAGTGGATGAAAGCTGAGCGTTGTGCAAAAAGCACAATAAGAGTACCTAAGCGATTCATTTCTGAACTTTGCGACAAGCGAAATAACGGCGCGTCAAATTCTTGGAAACTTGGACTCGATATATGAAAGAAAAAGTTTGGCATCGCAGTTGGCCATTCGCAAACGCTTGCTTTCTCTAAAACTATCAGGCAAAATGTCCCTATTGTCTCATTTTACTATTTTCGATGATTTGATAAATGAGGCCGCAGGTGCAAAAATAGAAGAATTGGATAAAGTGTCTCATTTGTTAATTACATTGCCTTCGGCTTACGATGGTGTCATCACAGCAATAGAGACGTTGTCAGAGGGTAATTTCACATTGGGATTTGTAAAGAATAGATTACTAGATCAGGAAATAAAAATTAAAAATGATCATAATGACACCAGCAGGAAAGTTTTAAATACGATTGTGCAAAATAAAAACTACAGCAATAAAAACCATTCATTTAAAAATCGCGTTAATAAACAAAAGAAAACATTTAAGGGAAATTCTAAGAATAGGGTTAGATGTCACCATTGTGACAAAGAGGGACACATTAAAAAGGATTGTTACCACTATAAACGTATACTAAATGAAAGAAATAACATTAATACAAACTACAATAAACAAGCTAAAACCGCAACATCACAAGGCATTGCATTCATGGTAAAAGTAAAAGAGAACCGCGCGGTAGATAAATGTGGATTTATTCTCGATTCCGGTGCAAGTGACCATCTCATAAATGATGATTCGCGTTACGTTGATTCTGTGGAATTGGTGCCGCCGCTGAAGATCGCTGTGGCCAAGCAAGGCGAATATATATTCGCATCTAAGCGTGGCATTGTGCGTTTGCGCAATAACCAAGACATAACGCTGGAGGATGTGCTATATTCCAAGCAGGCTGCTGGAAACTTGATGTCGGTGAAACGCCTTCAAGAGGCTGGAATGTCGATTAAATTTGACAAGAACGGTATAACCATTTCTAAGAATGGGTTGACCGTGTTCAAGAATTCAGGTATGTTTAACAACATTCCCATTGTTGAATTTCAAGCATATAATATAGATGCGAAGAATAAAAATAATTTTCGATTATGGCATGAGAGGCTTGGTCATATAAGCAATGGCAAGTTATTAGAAATAAAACGAAATAATATGTTTAGTGATAACAGACTTTTAAATAATTTAGAGATCTCCAGTGAAATTTGCGAATCATGTTTAAATGGAAAACAAGCCAGGTTACCTTTTAAACAATTTAAAGACAAGACCTATATTAAAAGACCCCTATTCGTTGTGCACTCAGATGTTTGTGGACCAATTTCTCCAGTTACTTTAAATGACAAAAATTACTTCGTGATCTTTGTTGATCAGTTTACCCACTATTGTGTAACTTACTTAATAAAACATAAATCTGACGTATTTAATATTTTTGAAGACTTTGTAGCAAAATGTGAAGCTCATTTTAATTTAAAAATTGTTAATTTGTACATTGACAATGGGAGAGAATATCTCTCAAATGAGATGCGTCAATTTTGTGTTAAAAAGGGTATTACTTATCACTTAACAGTGCCACATACACCACAGTTAAATGGTGTTTCTGAAAGAATGATTAGAACCATCACAGAAAAGGCTCGTGCTATGGTTAGTGGTGCACAACTTGACAAAAGCTTTTGGGGTGAAGCAGTGTTAACTGCAACAGAATTCCAAGTAGAGCAATTATTAATAGCAAAACCCCTTATGAGATGTGGCATAATAAAAAGCCTGATTTAAAACATTTGAGAGTGTTTGGTGCAACTGTATATGTGCACAATAAAATAAAAGTTTGAGGACAAATCATATAAAGCTATTTTAGTCGGCTACGAAGCAAATGGTTTTAAACTCTGGGATGCTGTAAATGAAAAATTTCTCGTTGCAAGAGATGTGGTTGCCGATGAAACCAATATGGTTAATTCTAGAGCTGTTAAATTTGAAACAGCATTCCTGAAAGATAGTAAGGAGAGTTTAAATAACAATTTCCCGAACGATAGTAAGGAAATTGAGGAAACAAAATTTCCGAATGATAGTAAGGAAATTGAGGAAACAAAATTCCCGAATGATAGTAAGGAAATTAAGGAAATAAAATTCCCGAATGAAAGTAAGGAATGCGACAACAGACACATCCTGAATGATAGTAAGGAAATAAGTGAATATTTTCTGAATGAGAGTAAGAAAAGAAAGCGAGATGATCTCCTGAATGAAAGTAAGGGATTAAACAACCCGAATGAGAGTAGGGAAAATGAAACTGCTGAATATTTAGATCAAACTATATCTGATAAGAATTCAATTGGAACTGATGGTATTGAAATAACGAATAGAAGAAGTGAGAGATTAAAAACATAGCCCCAGATATCATATAATGAGGATGATAATAATTTAAATAAATTTGTTTTAAATGCTCACACTGTCTTTAACGATGTTCCAAATACATACGATGAAATTCAGTATAGAAATGACAAATTGCTTTGGGAGGAAGCCATAAAAGCAGAGTTAAGTGCTCATGAATTGAATAATACCTGGACAATCACGGAAAGTCCTAAGGATAAAAATATAGTAGATAGTAAATGGGTATTTTCTATTAAATATAACGAACTGGGAAGTCCAACTAGATATAAAGCTAGATTGGTTGCACGAGGATTTACGCAGAAATACCAAGTCGACTATGAGGAGACTTTTGCTCCTGTAGCTAGAATATCCAGTTTTCGATTTATATTATCGTTGGCAGTACAATATAACTTGAAAGTCCATCAAATGGACGTAAAAACTGCATTCTTAAATGGCACATTAAAAGAGGAAATATATATGAGACTTCCTCAAGGGATACATTGCAAAGGTGACAATGTGTGTAAATTAAGTAAAGCAATCTACGGACTCAAACAAGCGGCTAGATGCTGGTTTGAAGTGTTTGAGCAGGCATTGAAAGACTGTGAGTTTGTAAACTCTTCGGTAGATCGCTGCATATATCTCCTTGATAAAGGTGATATTAAGGAAAATATTTATGTGCTGTTATATGTTGATGATGTGGTCATAGCTACAGGGAATATGATAACAATGAATAAATTCAAAAGCTATTTAATGGAAAAGTTTAGGATGATAGATCTTAAAGAAATAAAACACTTTATTGGTATTAGAATAGAAATGTATGAGGATAAAATTTACTTGAGCCAAGCAGCATATGTTAAAAGAATCTTAGATAAATTTAACATGAGTCATTTAAAAATACACTAATTGGTTTTGTAGATTCTGATTGGGGAGGAAACGAAATTGATAGAAAAAGTACCACAGGGTATTTATTTAAAATGTTTAATTTAAATCTAATTTGTTGGAACACAAAGAGGCAGAACTCAGTAGCAGCATCATCAACTGAAGCTGAGTACATGGCTTTATTCGAAGCTGTGAGAAAAGCATTGTGGCCTAAATCTCTTCTGAGTAGTGTTAATATCAACCTAGAAAATCCAATTAAAATTTATGAAGATAACCAAGGCTGTATTAATATAGCAAATAACCCATGTCATAAACGAGCCAAACATATTGATATAAAATATCATTTTGCCAGAGAGCAAATTGAAAATAACACTATTTGTCTTGAGTATATTTCGACAGAGAACCAACTTGCTGACATCTTTACAAAGCCATTGCCGCCAGCGAAGTTTTTGGAAATACGTCGTGAATTGGGATTACTGCAAGATGATTAATCCACTGCTGCTGATGCTGTTTTTTATTTAATTGATCTCATTGAAAGACTTGTTCGATTTTTTTTGTAAATTTAAAAATTAATTCTTTGTAAACATATGTATACTCATATAAGTGATCTGATCGGGTTTTTCTGGGTTTTCCCCGTATCCTTGCAGCAAATGCTGGATCACATAAGTTCCCAGAATGCACACCACCCACACTAAATTAATAATAATTACAAATGAATGTATAATGTTAAGTTTATAATTTAAAAGATGCTATTTCTGAGGGGGCGTGTTGGAATGTCCCATCCCTATTACAGAAATACCATTTTAAAGTATTAACCACTTCATGGTATTTTTATGAATACGTGGCCTTCGGTCACACTACTGTCGTTCTCTTCCTTCTTGTGCTTGCTAAGTGTGTGGTGCTGGTGTTGCGGAAAATAATAACTAAAATATAAAACATAAAACTAAAACCTTCTCTTGTGTGTTTATTAAAATAACAGAGTGATAATTACAACAAAGTCACATTTGACTTGGTTAATTGTAAAGGATTCTCATAAAGAAACTCTGCATGGCGGAATTAACATTATGAGAACTTATATTCAGAGGGAGTTCTGGATATTTGGCATACAAAATTCCTTTAAGAAATATTTAAGGGAATGTATTGTATGCATACGATACAAGCAAGAGATGTCCAGTCAACTGATGGGAAATTTACCGGTTTATCGAGTAACGGCTGATTACTCGTTTCAAAATACTGGAATCGACTACGCCGGACCGTTCCAGATTCGCTGCTCAAAGGGAAGAGGTCAAAAAACGTATAAAGGATACATTTGTGTATTTGTTTGTATGACAAAAAAAGCGATACATCTGGAAGCTGTTAGCGACCTTTCGTCAGACAAATTCCTGGAGGCTCTTCGACGGTTCTTTGCAAGACGAGGCAAGAGTGAGAACATATACTCAGATAATGGAACAAACTTCGTAGGAGCTTCAAGAGTATTGGACAAAGAATTTGTAGCTGCCACTAAAAACAATAATGACTTAGCACCTACACTAGAAAAAGAAGGCATCAAGTGGCACATTATTCCCCCTGGAAGCCCCCACATGGGAGGTTTATGGGAAGCCGGTGTAAAATCAGTGAAACATCACCTTAAACGAGTTATTGGTGAAAACAGCCTTACATATGAAGAATTTGCATCGCTGCTATGTCAAATCGAAGCAGTGCTAAACTCGCGCCCATTAGTCACTGTAAGGAGCGAAACCGATGGTGAGGACATATTAACGCCGGGTCATTTTCTGGTGGGAAGACCTCTAATTGGAGCTCCTGAACATTTTGACGAAAGTAAGACAATCAGCTCTTTGGATAGATGGAAGCTTATTCAACGCATCAGAGGTGATTTTTGGAAGAAATGGAAAGAGGAGTATCTGGTGTCATTGCAACAGCGAACCAAATGGCGCCAAGTCAAATCTGAAGGCAGGGACAGTTGGTTCTTATAAAACATGAGAACACTCACCCTGCAAGATGGCCAATGGGAAGAATCATTAGTTCGACTAAAGGACAAGATGATAAAGTCCGGGTAGTCACGGTTAAAACAAGCGAAGGGGAAGTAAAAAGATCGCTAAACAAGATCTGTCAACTTCCTGCTAGCGAAGCAAAACCAGCTGGAGCTGCAACGCCATCTATAACGGAGTCAATTCAGCTAGGCAAGGACAAGAAGCTTAGGCAGCGAGTTCCAAAAGGCAAAAGGAATGGCACTGGAAGCACTGTGCTATGCTGTTTATTGATGTTGCAAGCTACAACTGCGACAAAAAATTCGGAAGAAATTCCCAAAGAACTTGGGAAAATTTACGACATCGACGCAAAAACTGCAGTTATGGTAAACAAAATTGGTAAAATTGAAGTCGCTACATCCAGTTGGCAATTATTGTTTTATTATGACATGCAAGCCTATTTTGATGACATAAAACAATCAGAGGACTTCCTGGAAAAATCCCGCCTGGTTTGCAAAAAAATGGGAGACTTCAAGGACTACTGCGATTTTTTCGGCACAACAATACGGACAAAAATTGTTAACATAAAAGAACAAAATACTACGGCACCGTACCAACCGAAAGAAAAGGTTTATACTGTTCTTTGATATCGGAAATGCAAATAGAATACAGGAAAATATGCAAACGATCATAAAAAACGAAAAACATCTAATGGAATATGTTGACAATCAGACCTCGGTCATCAATGCCACGGAAGAGTTAGTAGGAGCAACTACGATAGAAGCAAACCGGAATTTGGGAAAACTGACCCAACAAGTCAAAATTATTGCAGAAACGATGAAGGAGCACTTTATGGTATATAAGGAGTCAATTAAATTCCTTATGTTATCAAATCAAGTGCGAAATTGGATTGAAGAGGCAGAAAGCCTACAAGCAACAGCGATCTCAATGGTAACGGACATTAGTGAAGGAAGAATTCATCCTACACTAATTGCGCCTAACAAAATGCTGGAGGATCTCGAAAAAGTTAAGCAAAAATTAGGACGAAAACAAATGCTACCGGGTGGAAATTCAGTTATACAATTACCACTGATCTATAAACTGATGAAGGCACAAGCTATGTTGAAGGATAATGTCCTATTAATTGAAGCAAAATTGCCGATATACAACAATCAGGAAACGTATCTTTTTGAAGTAATCCCAATACCACTTTGGACAAACGGAACAAAGCTTATTCCGAAATTGAATTCTAAATTTGTTGCGTTTAATACAGACATAAACGCATATCACCTAATGTCTGAAATGGAATTTAACCAATGCAGACAAGAGGATTCGACAACATGGCTTTGCGAAAGTAATTGGGAATGGAAAAACGCGGATGATCACTCTTGCGAAATATCTCCATTGAAACCAAGCAAGGCACACTCATGCGAAATGATGGAATTCCAAGGCAATTCGTTCATCAAAGAGATAAGTGGATCCAACCGTTGTAAATAGCCAATAGACTGTTTCGAAATACAACAGCTAATATAAGATGCAACGAACAGCATCAAGTTATAAGTCTGCCCAATCAAGGCATTATACAACTACCTGCAGGATGCACAGCAATATTAGGGGATACAACAATAATTACTCCTCAAAAAGTAATTTCGACAGCGTCTGAAATGTCTATCGTCCCCAGTTTACGAATTATACATGACAAGGAGACATGGAACGTGGTCCCGCTGAAGCACTTGATTGTCAACAACACAAATGAACTGCAAAATCTTCAAATGCGCATCAAGACTCTGAAAAATAACAAGGTACACATTGATGACTTGATCTTCCACACGGCATCATATCATATCATAATTAGATTGGTCATTTATATCCGGAGGCAACGCATAAATGAGAGACAACTACTGGCCGTACATTTCCCCCCCCCCCCCCCCCGGAGAATGTCTAAAGATGTGTTTAGACATGATAAGTAGACAAACTATAAATAAGTTCTATTTATGGGCTGCAATAAACATGGCACGGGACAACATAAGTGGCAACTACAGATAAGTACGATTGCAGTGGTCTATTGCCGAAATGTCAAGAGATATGATAACGCGGGAGGTGATTAGCGCGGTCATAGGTCACAAACATAGATTTAAGATAAATCTCAGCTGCATTGACCAACGCAGACTGCAGCGTCTTACAAGCGCTGCATTATATAATTAGATGATAAGAACCTATGTAAGAATGAATAAAAGGCGATGCCCTCGCAGTAGCGAGTTAGTTAGATTCAAACAACCGAATTGAACTTATTAAGTGTACGCATTAGTTTATAGTGTGAACAGATACTCTACAAGAAGCGGAGATTTGGAAGCTCTGGGTTCCGAACGCGTTGCGAAGTCCAATTTTGCATCGAGCTCACGATGCTCCCGATTCAGCTCATGTAGGGATGACGAAAATGATAACGAAGTTGAAGCGATATTTATTTTGGCCCGGGATGGTGACCCAGATTCGAAATGATGTAGCTAACTGTAGTATTTGCAAGTCGACTAAAAGTCCTAACCAAATTTTAAGACCGCCAATGGGTAATCCTATCACTTCGCAGAGACATTTTCAAAAACTTTATATGGACCTCTTAGGACCGTATCCAGGATCTAAGAGCGGTAATATAGGTCTGATGATCATCGTAGACCATTGCACGAAGTTTCACTTCCTGCATCCAATACGGAAATTTACGTCCGAGAAGATTTGCGACTTCTTGGAAAAATACGTATTCTCTACTTTCGGAGTTCCAGAATCTGTGCTAACGGACAACGGATCGCAATTTAAATCAGGCTATTTCAAGTCTTTTTTAACGCGATTTATCCCATGTTTGAACGGCTATTTACTCGCCCCAAGCCAATGCGAGCGAGCGAGTGAACCGATCAATACTGGCAGACATAAGAGCTTACATCGGAACGGATCATACCGATTGGGATAGGAACATTGATGAAATTAGCGCGTCCTAGAGATCAACAACTCATCGTAGCACCGGATTTTCACCCTATTATATGTGTTTTGGTCAGAATATGATTATGGGCAGGACTACGAACTATTAAGGAATATTCAGTCGTTACAGGATGACACCGCATTGAAAACGACGGATGTAACACAACTAGCCCGCCGTCAAGCCCAGAGAAAGATTAGGGAAACGCATGAAAGCAACGCTAGAGTGTATAACCTGCGTTCGCGTTCAACATATTTCAAAGTAGGTGATACTGTATACGCCCGTAGTTTTGCGCAAAGCAATACGACAAAACAGTTCAACAGTAAACTTGCTCCAGTTTTCGTAAGAGCGAAAGTATTCAAGAAGCTTAGTAATGTTTATTATGAGCTAGTAAATGACACTGGAAAAGCCTTAGGAGTATATCACCTGAAGGACATAAAAAGTTAGAAGTAGCAGAATTATTCCCATCTGACCCATTTTCAGTTAAAACCTCTTCGACTGTGACTCTTGATTTAACTGTGGTGTAGGGGCCAGATTGAAAGACTAGCGAGTATATAATAATAATAATATAATATAATAATCTAATATCGATAAGGCCACCTTATCTAGCGAACCATGAATATCGGTTGCTGTTTTTTTTTTGCCTGCAATGGCAACGCTTGCAAATTACACATTATTATTTTTACCTCCTCTTCCTCTACTTCTCCGCTCACCACTAGCGAGAGCGCTAAGAGAGGATTTGGGAAAGGTCCCGTTGCTTTGGCTCGCGTGCTTTTCAAGAAACACGCTGCTGTACCGAAAGCTCGGTAAAGCGCATCACTTGATCTTGAAAATTGAAAAAGAGCGCATGCATCGAGGAGTTTTATTCTTGGTTTTTTTTCCACACGTGGATTTGTGTGTTTAACCAGTGTCGACCAATAAAGGCAGAGTGCCTACAACTTGGCCGAGCCAAGAAAATAATCAGTTTTGTGCATTTGTGAGATCGGGTAAATGTCAGTTTTATACGGCGTTGTACATAAGCCAAATTACCGCGCGACCCAGCAGCCCCTGCAAGGGCACATAATCTCACTTTCTGGAAGCCCCGAGAAAACGGCGACGACGGCTGCGGCCTGGTCGGCGCAGCGCGTTCACATAACCTCACTTTTTGAATGCCCTACACATAATCTGATTCTTTAGAAACAGTATACGGCGGAGGCTGCGGCGGTGACCGAGTGGTACCGCAAGATCGTACCTAACCTCACTTTTGGGAACCCCTATTTGTTGCAACGGAGACTGCAGCCGCGTAGAAGCTAGGCTAGAGGCGGCCTGCGCCTAAGCTATGGCAACGGTATAACCGGCCACGTGGAGCTCTAGGTTAGTGCGGAAGGCGTGCAGCGGCACGAACGGCGGCGAGTCGCCTCAAAATTTAACTAGAGGAAAGGAATAGCAATAAAGGAGCAGTGGTCTTGGTGAAGCCATAACCAGGCCGAGGATCGGAGTGGCGGGCACATAGAACCCGGTTGCACTTCAGCATGTGAGCCGGCGGAGGCGCCCACCCCCTGGAGGAATCCAACGTCGATGAAAGGAGTTTAGAGAAGTTGTGAAATGAATTTAAATTAGGCAAACACTAATCGTTGGATCCAATCCTAATTCTGGTTTCGATATTTCTGTCATATAGCGTATAAATTAGTAAGAGCGGCGAGTGCCATCCCTGTTAAATAACATTTCTACAATTTTCAACTAATAGCAACAGCACCTGCATCTTCGACGGGCCCAGCGAATCGACAGCGGAGGATCTGTATGTAAGTTTTTGCATAAAAGCAATCATGGCCTGAGGGCATACTTATATCCTATCGAAAGTATTTAATACGGATAGCGATCGGCGAATACGCGCTTTTTGATGAAGGTATCGAACGAAAGAATAACAGTAAAAGTAAAAGTATAATCTTAGCTTAAAAAGAATGTATACGAAACTCACTGAAATGAAATGACTTGGAATTATATGAAATGAAAATGAAGAACTAACTTGTTGTTATCGGTCTTGTGTTAGTACGGTGAAGCGAATGTCGAATGACTTCGGAATAGTGTAAAATAGCGGCGAAGGCTTTGCAAAGGGGTAACTATAAAATCTTATAAGTTACCACGGTAGGGTGGGTAAAGACGTGGTGGCAAATTACATCATCGCCACCCACAACGCTAGTGTGTTTCTCTTATATATGTATATATCTCTTTAGGGTCCGTCCGAATGTCTGAACCTTTAAACCTTTTGACTAATCATTTAATATACAGGAAGTGCACGTAACCCTTATTTTGTAGAAGAGAAATGTATCATATATGAGGTGAGGAAGACCCACGCCATATCCGTCGAGCTTTGTACCGAGCATAGCAAGAAGTGCACGAACACCGACCCGACTCTACTCTAGATAACCTTCAGATTCTGGTGAACACTTTCCTCTTGGCTACTACACATGGCATATGACAGAACGGCCCCACCGGAGAAACTCAGGAGCATGGTGGAACCCAGCCCGAACGACCAGCAACTGATCGTGGGTGCAGACGCCAACGCGCATCACTGTGTATGGGGGAACCCCGACATCAACTACAGAGGTGAGTCACTCTTAAACTTTTTACTATCAACTAACCTATGCATTGCTAACGTGGGGGAAGAGCATACCTTTGTTGGTCCCACCTCCTAGAACGTGCTAGACTTAACACTCATAAGGGGACAAAGTACTATGGTTTCAGAATGGAGAGTCTTTGAGAGACCATCTTTCGCAGATCATAAGTACATACAATTCCTATACGAATTCGACCACTCTCTCAAACCAACCTCTTTCAGAAACCACCGGAACACTAACTGGGGAAAGTTCAAGAAGACAATCTTGACACGCCTCGCGATTGGGCCGGGCCTAGTAAAATCCGCTGAAGACATAGAAAAGTCCCTAGAGACCCTCTCCAGGGAATTATTAGATGCGCAACGCGCAGCATTCCCGATATCTAGAGCCAGGAAGAGGACCAGGCCATCCTGGTGGAACGGTAATCATTCGCTTCTACGCAATAACCTTTGAGAATTATTCAAAATCGCCAAAAACGCGAATAAGGATAAAATCGATGGGGAATACAAGATCCTACTCAGGGATTACAAGAAGGAAATACGCAGGCACAAAGAAGCTCGTGGAGAAATTTCTGCTCCAATATCGAGACGGCCCCAGAAACGGCTAGACTCCGGAAGCTGCTATCGAAGCAGCCAACCATACAGAATCAGCTCAAACGCGATGACGGACAGTGGACTGATGGCAGCGAAGAGGCACTAACAGCACTAATGCATGCTCACTTCCCAGGATGTACCGAGATATCCGATGCCAACAAGCACCAGGACCTCGTAACTGGAGAACAGCTTGCTTAAGCACGGGCTATATCCCTATCCAATAGAGGACCTCTAGGATCGTCTTCCTGCCAAAAGCAGGGAAGTGCAGCCATATGAGCCCCAGGGATTACAGGCCGATTAGTCTGTACTCTTTCTTACTCAAGACGCTAGAAAAGCTGCTGGACATATACATAAGAAATGATGCGGGACGACTACTGTCATCCAACCAGCACGCTTACACGAAAGGTAAAGACGGCACTACACTCATTAGTAGCCACCATTGAGAAAGCCCTGCCCGGAGCATTCAAAAACGTGACCACAGACGCGTTAATGGATCGCCTAGAAGCGGCCAACACGCCCCCAGCTATCTGTGGATAAGAAATCTTCTAAGCTGTAGACGGGTACAATCCGATTGGGGCACCGCCTCCATGGTGAAAGGAGCACACAGGGGCACGCCGCAGGGCGGGGTCCTGTCGCCTCTCCTGTGGAATCTGGTGGTAGATGACCTGATCAAGAGATTCGAGAGGAAGGCCCCAAAGATAACAGCCTATGCTGACGACATAAGCATAATTATCACGGGAGTCTCTCCATCGACCCTCAGCTCGATTATGGAATCAACGCTCAGGGAGATATGTGAGTGGGCAAAGAAGGAAGGACTCTCTATCAACGCGGACAAGACGGACCTCATTCTCTTCACCAAGAGATACAAGGTGCCGCTATGGGTCCCCCAGGAAATTAACTCAACCAGGCTAACCCCGAAGACACAAGTCAAGTACCTCGGAATTGTTTTAGACAGCAAGCTGACATCGAAGACAAATGTACTAGAGAGGGTGAAAAAGGCCACCATAGCGATAAATGCATCCAAGAAGATGCTTAGCAGCACATGGGGCCTCTCACCCGCTCTAATGCACTGGATTTTCATCTCGGTGGTGCGTCCAACTCTGATGTATGGAGTCGTAGTGTGGTGGCAGGCTATTGAAAATACGACATACAACAAGCTCATGGAGAGAACTCAGCGGCAGGCACTGCTCTGCATAACAGGGGCGCTGAGGTCAACCCCCACTACATGGTCACCAGAACGTGCCCGAATGTAAGAACAACAACATTCATGGGACCAGACGACTGGAAAACAGGTCAGGACCATGCACACCTCAATATATACACCGACGGCTCTAAGATGGAAGGAGGAGTTGGAGCGGGCATATACTGTACAGACCCTGAAATGAGGCTGTCGTATAAGCTACCAAGCCAATGCAGCGTATTCCAGGCGGAAGTATTCGCAATAGGGAAAGCGGCAGAGCTTGCGCAGAGCATTGACCGCCCACATGAAGCGGTCAACTTGTTCGTAGACAGTCAAGCGGCAATGAGATCCATGCAATCGTCAGCAGTCAGTTCCAAATGTGTACTGGCAAGCAGGGAGGCACTAGATATCCTTAGCACGACCACGTCAGTGCGGATCTACTGGGTTCCCAGCCACCAGGTCATCGTTGGTAATGAGACGGCAAAAGAAGGCATTGGACTGGCGAATGAAAGATCAGAAAACGTTCCTGTCTCCCTTAGAACGCTTCAAAGCGAACTGGAAAGACGGGCCGACACACGAGCCAAAAGCAGATGCAGGAGAACTTCCAACACGTGCAAAATTTCAAATCATGTGCAAAAAGCGCAACGCCAAACTCAGTCACTACGTTCTGCATCTTCCAAGGAAAGACTGCAGACTGTTAGTGGAAATTTTTACAGGTCACTGCTTATCTGCGGCATACGCAGTCAAACTGGGCATTACTGACAACGCCAAATGCCGGAAATGTGATGAATTCGAGGCAATCGAAACCTTGGAGCATCTCATTTGCAAGTGTCCGGCCCTAACAAGGGCCCTAATAAACTACCTAGGGGCCCGGTTCTGGCATCGCTAGAAGATGCCTCCATGAAGAAGCCAGGCGAACTACTTGCCTTTGCGAAAAATACCTCGATCCCAAAAGATTTCGAAAACCGCGTAAACATTCTCTAGGTCCATAAAGAAACATTCGGACAGCTACGGGCCATATTGGCCTATTCGCGGCCCCGTGACGGCCGTGACGGTTATAACCTAACCTATGTATATATATTGATTAAAATTAAGAATTAATAAATATATGAATAAAATATAAGACGATCGAAACAAATTAATAATTAAAAACTTATTCTCTCTTCAAATAATGTCCGAAGTAATAGTGAAAACTCTGTCAGGAAAACCTTGTTTATACAAAAGGCCGTACATACCCATGTTTGACATTACTGCAGCCCATTAATTGCTCAAAGATTAAGGAAGGTATAGTTTTGTCAACGTTACCTTACCTGAGTGCTAAAGAAATCAATGAGGACAAAACATCTATCTATGAGCAATCACGATCCAATTAGTACTCCTTCATCGTTAATTCGTCGTTTTATAAAAGGAATTGGCCGACAATGATAAAAGAGCTAAAAGACTGTTAATTTTAAAGTAAATCAACCATCTTTTGAAATTGCTGAATCAATAGACTCTGAACAGGATTTCAAAATAAAATATCTTTAAGATCTTCCGTTTCTGCTGTATTAGAGCTAAAGAAGTAGAAGATGAAGTAGAAGACAAACAAATCACAACGACAGACACTGCTGCAATGTCCAGGAAGTATGGGCGACAGATTTCGTCCACAATCACAGAATCTGACGTAAAAAATGTTAATCTGAATAGATTCCTTACAGCCCTTCGCCTAACAGATCTAACAAAAGGATAACAAGAAATGTTATAAAAGTTATAAAAGCAAAAATAATTGGTCCGTTATCATACAAAGTTGAAAATGAAAGGACAATTAGCAGAATTATTTTTGTACTAAAATCATTAATGTGATAAAAGCGAATCACCTGATGTCATTAAGGCAAAGCCACTAAATACACAACAGCACGGCAGAAATAGAAAACCTACTTAGGTCGCTTGAAGCAGCCTACATATATGATGGGTTAAATTCAAATAATGCAGATAAGTTTCCCACCACGAAAAAGATATCCTCAATGATATAGAATTTTAAGCACGATAAGCTCAAACTATATTAAAAGAAGGAAATTTCAACACGATGAACAGCGTGACTGAAAAATATATACACTGCTGCACAGAAATTACCGGCAAGTCGAATTGCGTCTCTTTCTACGACAGAATCGGGGAAGAAATAACCGAGGCAATTACTTAAACAGAGGTAATGGTCGTCTTATTCTTCCAAACACCACGAAGTTTTCAAGTAATACCTATATTGGATCTACACTCAACTGGGGCAGCAGGTAGGATCCTGGCCGAAGTACTGGTTCAGCAGTACTCGAGAAGACCGAGGAAAGGAAAGATTCGTGAAAACCAAGGATGAAAAGGATAACATTAATCATGTCAATGTAAGAAAAGGCAAAGTGGGTAGAGTAAAGTAAGTGCAATGGAGGTGGCGATAATAAAGAAATCGCAAGGCAATAAAGTAAAATAAAGTAAAACAAGTAAAAATGATAAATAATTTTAGTGTGCGCTCTGTGACAGTTCAGCGACGACTGACTCTTCATTTATTCAGCAAGTGTGTGTGTAATGTTTACATTCGCGACTCTTATAATTAGGTTCTTACATTCTAATATTGCAATGGGACTTATACTACTATGCTTATACACAATTACTACTACTACTACTACAGCTCGGCCATCCTGATAATTAGGATCTCCTGATCCTCGCCGCTCTACTTCTTGTAATCATTACATTTTCGTTACTTATTTCAGTGTTTGTTACATTTGGTTTGGTTTTCTTATTTACATTTACCTTAGACTTTTGTTTTTCTTTATCATTTTTCTTATCTATATTTTTATTATTTGATACCGAATTCTTTTCTTGAAGCCATGGTTTAATATTATGAGCCGCCCATATTCCATCGTATGGTTTTTGTGTCAACTGAAAACCTTCCACATCTTTGATACAATACCTATCATTGTCTAGTACTTTGGCGATTTCATAGGGGCCTTTATATTTGGTTATTAATTTCCTAGGCGCTCCAACTGTTGAATCAAAATTCTTGACCACAACGTAGTCTCCTAATTTGTATTTATTTGCTTCTAGTCGTTTAGCGTCAACATATTTCTTGTTATAGTTCTGTACTTTTTCCTGCGAAACTTCTGCATTTTGTCTAATTTTCTCTAAATTAATTTCTTTTCTTTTCTTAATTTCTTTTTAGCATTGACTCCAATACATTTTCTTTTAAACAATCTAGCATTTTTCCTTTTTGATTCACTCCAAACAGCATTATACTTGGGTGCTCATTTATGCTTCTGTGCTTTGTATTATTCATTGCATACTCTACATCTTCCAAAACTTTGTGCCACTGTGCGTTCTTTTCTACATCTACGAGCTTACTAATCATGGGTCCTAGGTCCCGATTTATTCGCTCAACTTGTCCATTTGCTTGTGGTGAGCCTGTTGCAATTTTGACGTGCTTAATGTTTCTTGATTCCAAAAATTCTTCGAACATATCTGATGTAAAACATGTCCCTCTGTCTGAAACAATGGTCGTTGGTCTGCTATACGCTCTAAAATAATCACCTAAAGCTTCCATTGCTTCCTTTGAGTTTGTTGATTTCGCTGGATACAATCTCACAAACTTTGTGCATCCATCAACAATTACTAATACATGTTTTTTCGTAGAATTCTTTTGATTTACCGGACCATAGTGATCTATATGTATGACTTCGAATGGTGTGTTTCCCTTTGGTACAATATTAACAGTTCCTTCTTGCTTACCATTTCTTCCTTGAAAAGCTATACATTTTAGACAGTTCTTAACATGTTCATCCGCTTTACTTCTAACATTTGGAAACCAATAACTTTTACCGACCATTTCCGTAACTTTGTCTTTCCCTACATGGCCTAACTCATTGTGGTATTTATACAATACGTGTTCTTCCATAGCTTCCGGGACATAGAACAGTAACTTATCTTTTACTTTTTTGTAAATCACACCATTTCGCATTTCATATAATTCGCTTTCTTCTTTACTTAGCATTTCTTTAATCTTTCTCAACTTCTCGTCTCTGTTTTGGCATATAACTAAATTGTCCTCGAACGTATTTTCCTCTATTACCAAAATCGAATTACATCTACTAAGAGCATCAACTTGTTTCATTCTAGTTCCTGATCTATGCTCTAGTTTATACAGATAATTCTGTAATTCCAAGGCCCATCTTGCTATTCTTGGGTTCAAGTCTTTTTTATTCAACGTCACTGTGAGGGAATTACAGTCTGTCACTATTTTGAATTCAATTCCTTGTAGGTACACTCTAAACCTTTTTAATGCATATATTACTGCCAGTGTTTCCAGTTCAAAACTATGATACCTTGATTCTGTATCCGTTGTCCTTTTTGAGAAGTAAAAAACTGGATGTAATTTACCATCTGCTTTCCTTTGCAAGAGAATTGATCCGAAACCTATCGAACTTGCATCGCAGTGCAATTCTGTTTCATCCTCAGGACTGTACAATGCCAAAATATGCGTTTTTAACAGCTTGCTTTTTAATTCATCAAATGCTTCTAATTGCGCTAGGCCAAACTCGAACTTTTTGTCTTTCTTTGTCAAATCATGGAGTGGCTTTGCTATTGTTGAAAAATTCTGTATAAATCTTCTAAAATACGAGCACATCCCCAAAAAACTTTGGACATCATGAACTTTTTGTGGCACGGGAAAATTTTCAATTGCTTTCACACCGTCGTCATCTGCTTTAATACCCTTTTCTGATATTATATATCCTAAATATTTCACCTCACTTTGAAAAAACATACATTTATCGATTCGTAGCTCTAATTTGTTTTTAACTAATCGCTCAAATACTTCTTTTAATATAGCTTGGTGATCTTCTATATTCTTTGTCGCTATCATTATGTCATCGAGATAAACTATCACTTTCTTATCCCTAATCATGTCGTCAAATACTTTGTTGATGAACCTTTGAAAAACAGACGGAGCATTTGTCAGCCCAAAAGGCATTCTTGTGAACTCATACTGTCCTAGTGGCGTGGTAAATGATGTATACTTTATCGATTCTTCGTCCATATAAACATGGAAGTATCCATTTTTCAGGTCTAACTTCGAGAACACAACTTTGTTTGCTAGGGTATCTAATAAATCATCAATTAATGGCATCGGGTATCTAACTTTCGCCGTGATCTTATTTAGTTTCCTATAATCTATGCACATCCGAATGCCACCCAATTTCTTTTTTACTAGTACAATTGGCGAGCAATACTCAGACTCACTTTGTCGTATAATACCATCTTTTAAATAATCATCAAGGATTCCTTGTAATTTTTCTTTCTCTACATATGCCAGGCGTCTTGGCGAAAAACTAAACGGCTTGTCTTCCTCTAACCTTAGCTTCATTTCACATTTTATATTCGGTTCACTCGGTCTTTTTGGTTTAATATAATATTCTTCAATAACATTTATAAATTCGCATCTTTGTTTAAAATTTAATTGTGAACCTATCTCATATACCTTTTCATTATCATTGTAATTAATTAATAATAGTTGTTTTTCAAAATTATTTTGTTCGTCTGCGTTTGTCTCATAATGACTTTTAGATTCCTTATTTGTATTTTTATTTTCTTCAACTATCGAATCTTTTTTTATTTCAGATATTTTTTCGTGTTCATTATCAATTACAATTTTGGCCTTTACTCTTGCTAAAAAATCCCTTCCCAATAACATAGCATATCCCATAGATTCATCATCCACGACATAACATGGGAGTATCTTTATTTGAGAATTTAACTGAACATTTTACGCTTCCATGTATTTGTAATTTACTTAAATTTAATCCAACGTAACTTAAAGAGGTAGTCTTTTCCATTTTTATTTGACTTGGTATAAAACGTCTTTTAATAATACTTATCGGGCTGCCAGAATCTATGAGACATTCTATAAACATTGAACCCCATGTGTATTATTCTTTGTACAAAATGTTAATTTAATATAACTTACATAATCGTTGTCCCCGCCCTTCGACTTCTTGTATTGGTTGCACTACTTAGCCACATGTCCTTGCAAGCCACATGCGTAACAAGCCCCATCTTGTCTCTTAGGCTTGCGGCACTCTTTGGCCAGGTGGCCCCGACTGTGGCAATTGTAGCACTCTGCATTACCTCGTGGCTTCTGAAAATCTCCTGCTCTACGGTCTTCCAGTAACTTGGGCTTGGGAACGTAGCCCAACTCAACGTTTCGGAATGCCTCCAGAAGCTCCAATCCGGTCTTGAACGAACGCGACTTAGCCAGATTGCGTAGATTGACATCGTGTATGCCGTCAATGACATATTCCAAAAATTCATCTTCTGCCAGTGCTAAGTTATCCGCCAGCTGCCACTTCTCGTTGTAGTACTTGGAGAACTCCTCACCTTTGATCCAGACGCAGTTCTGTAGCTTCTGCCGCATACTCAACTTTGACTCTTTGGACATTACGAACATTTTCTCCAGGTGGCTTAACATTTTATCCGCTGTGTCCATAGTAGCGCTCGTGCTTGAATACAGCCATATTTCAGCATCGCCCTTAACTTTGTAGTGAATCAGCGCACGCATCATCTCGTCGCCGACCTTGAAATTTTTCTGGACATTCAAAAGTTGAGATATCCAAACATTGAAATTGTTTCCGCCATCGTATACCTTAACGATCTCCTTTAAAATTTCGAAAGAAATGCTTGAGTCTGTGTCGTTACTTCGTTGTTGTTTATTTTTTAACTGGTCGATCTCATTTTGCAGCTTCAATATTTTCCACTCATTTTCCAGTCTTTGAATATCGCTGCCTTGGGCCTTGGATAGTTACATTGTTCCGCATCATTTGGTTTCCAAAACATTGTTGTGGCTCCTTGTTGCCAGCCATTTGCATCTCGGGATCATTGTTGCTGGCCATTGGGATCGCTAAACATTTGTTGGACTCATTGTTGCTGGCGCTCACCATCTGCCTCTCAGAACATTGCTCGATCTCATTTTCGTTGTTAACATTTATTTCGCAAGATCCCGTTACTTTTCTCGAACCTTCTGTTTCTTGCATTCCTTTGTATGTATGTGCAAACGTCGCCGTCATCGTGTCGCCGTCGTTGTCGCTACTTCTTGCTATCTCGTTTTCGCTACTTTGTTCTTCGCCGTTGCCGTTGTTTTCATCCCTGTCTATTTTACCGGTTTGTTCTGTGGCGTTGATTTTTTTCATTGCTGTTTTATTTTTTTCATGCGCGCACCACTCAAATTTAATATTTTCAAGTCTTTTAATCAATTCGATTTTTGTGCCACTACTTTTAAGTTTGTTTTGTACGCACAGAGCTTTTAGTTCTTTTAATGTGTACTACTACTACTACAGCTCGGCCATCCTGATAATTAGGATCTCCTGATCCTCGCCGCTCTACTTCTTGTAATCATTACATTTTCGTTACTTATTTCAGTGTTTGTTACATTTGGTTTGGTTTTCTTATTTACATTTACCTTAGACTTTTGTTTTTCTTTATCATTTTTCTTATCTATATTTTTATTATTTGATACCGAATTCTTTTCTTGAAGCCATGGTTTAATATTATGAGCCGCCCATATTCCATCGTATGGTTTTTGTGTCAACTGAAAACCTTCCACATCTTTGATACAATACCTATCATTGTCTAGTACTTTGGCGATTTCATAGGGGCCTTTATATTTGGTTATTAATTTCCTAGGCGCTCCAACTGTTGAATCAAAATTCTTGACCACAACGTAGTCTCCTAATTTGTATTTATTTGCTTCTAGTCGTTTAGCGTCAACATATTTCTTGTTATAGTTCTGTACTTTTTCCTGCGAAACTTCTGCATTTTGTCTAATTTTCTCTAAATTAATTTCTTTTTAGCATTGACTCCAATACATTTTCTTTTAAACAATCTAGCATTTTTCCTTTTTGATTCACTCCAAACAGCATTATACTGCTCATTTATGCTTCTGTGCTTTGTATTATTCATTGCATACTCTACATCTTCCAAAACTTTGTGCCACTGTGCGTTCTTTTCTACATCTACGAGCTTACTAATCATGGGTCCTAGGTCCCGATTTATTCGCTCAACTTGTCCATTTGCTTGTGGTGAGCCTGTTGCAATTTTGACGTGCTTAATGTTTCTTGATTCCAAAAATTCTTCGAACATATCTGATGTAAAACATGTCCCTCTGTCTGAAACAATGGTCGTTGGTCTGCTATACGCTCTAAAATAATCACCTAAAGCTTCCATTGCTTCCTTTGAGTTTGTTGATTTCGCTGGATACAATCTCACAAACTTTGTGCATCCATCAACAATTACTAATACATGTTTTTTCGTAGAATTCTTTTGATTTACCGGACCATAGTGATCTATATGTATGACTTCGAATGGTGTGTTTCCCTTTGGTACAATATTAACAGTTCCTTCTTGCTTACCATTTCTTCCTTGAAAAGCTATACATTTTAGACAGTTCTTAACATGTTCATCCGCTTTACTTCTAACATTTGGAAACCAATAACTTTTACCGACCATTTCCGTAACTTTGTCTTTCCCTACATGGCCTAACTCATTGTGGTATTTATACAATACGTGTTCTTCCATAGCTTCCGAGACATAGAACAGTAACTTATCTTTTACTTTTTTGTAAATCACACCATTTCGCATTTCATATAATTCGCTTTCTTCTTTACTTAGCATTTCTTTAATCTTTCTCAACTTCTCGTCTCTGTTTTGGCATATAACTAAATTGTCCTCGAACGTATTTTCCTCTATTACCAAAATCGAATTACATCTACTAAGAGCATCAACTTGTTTCATTCTAGTTCCTGATCTATGCTCTAGTTTATACAGATAATTCTGTAATTCCAAGGCCCATCTTGCTATTCTTGGGTTCAAGTCTTTTTTATTCAACGTCATTGTGAGGGAATTACAGTCTGTCACTATTTTGAATTCAATTCCTTGTAGGTACACTCTAAACCTTTTCAATGCATATATTACTGCCAGTGTTTCCAGTTCAAAACTATGATACCTTGATTCTGTATCCGTTGTCCTTTTTGAGAAGTAAAAAACTGGATGTAATTTACCATCTGCTTTCCTTTGCAAGAGAATTGATCCGAAACCTATCGAACTTGCATCGCAGTGCAATTCTGTTTCATCCTCAGGACTGTACAATGCCAAAATATGCGTTTTTAACAGCTTGCTTTTTAATTCATCAAATGCTTCTAATTGCGCTAGGCCAAACTCGAACTTTTTGTCTTTCTTTGTCAAATCATGGAGTGGCTTTGCTATTGTTGAAAAATTCTGTATAAATCTTCTAAAATACGAGCACATCCCCAAAAAACTTTGGACATCATGAACTTTTTGTGGCACGGGAAAATTTTCAATTGCTTTCACACCGTCGTCATCTGCTTTAATACCCTTTTCTGATATTATATATCCTAAATATTTCACCTCACTTTGAAAAAACATACATTTATCGATTCGTAGCTCTAATTTGTTTTTAACTAATCGCTCAAATACTTCTTTTAATATAGCTTGGTGATCTTCTATATTCTTTGTCGCTATCATTATGTCATCGAGATAAACTATCACTTTCTTATCCCTAATCATGTCGTCAAATACTTTGTTGATGAACCTTTGAAAAACAGACGGAGCATTTGTCAGCCCAAAAGGCATTCTTGTGAACTCATACTGTCCTAGTGGCGTGGTAAATGATGTATACTTTATCGATTCTTCGTCCATATAAACATGGAAGTATCCATTTTTCAGGTCTAACTTCGAGAACACAACTTTGTTTGCTAGGGTATCTAATAAATCATCAATTAATGGCATCGGGTATCAAACTTTCGCCGTGATCTTATTTAGTTTCCTATAATCTATGCACATCCGAATGCCACCCAATTTCTTTTTTACTAGTACAATTGGCGAGCAATACTCAGACTCACTTTGTCGTATAATACCCTCTAACCTTAGCTTCATTTCACATTTTATATTCGGTTCACTCGGTCTTTTTGGTTTAATATAATATTCTTCAATAACATTTTTAAATTCGCATCTTTGTTTAAAATTTAATTGTGAACCTATCTCATATACCTTTTCATTATCATTGTAATTAATTAATAATAGTTGTTTTTTTAAAAATATTTTGTTCGTCTGCGTTTGTCTCATAATGACTTTTAGATTCCTTATTTGTATTTTTATTTTCTTCAACTATCGAATCTTTTTTTATTTCAGATATTTTTTCGTGTTCATTATCAATTACAATTTTGGCCTTTACTCTTGCTAAAAAATCCCTTCCCAATAACATAGCATATCCCATAGATTCATCATCCACGACATAACATGGGAGTATCTTTATTTGAGAATTTAACTGAACATTTTACGCTTCCATGTATTTGTAATTTACTTAAATTTAATCCAACGTAACTTAAAGAGGTAGTCTTTTCCATTTTTATTTGACTTGGTATAAAACGTCTTTTAATAATACTTATCGGGCTGCCAGAATCTATGAGACATTCTATAAACATTGAACCCCATGTGTATTATTCTTTGTACAAAATGTTAATTTAATATAACTTACATAATCGTTGTCCCCGCCCTTCGACTTCTTGTATTGGTTGCACTACTTAGCCACATGTCCTTGCAAGCCACATGCGTAACAAGCCCCATCTTGTCTCTTAGGCTTGCGGCACTCTTTGGCCAGGTGGCCCCGACTGTGGCAATTGTAGCACTCTGCATTACCTCGTGGCTTCTGAAAATCTCCTGCTCTACGGTCTTCCAGTAACTTGGGCTTGGGAACGTAGCCCAACTCAACGTTTCGGAATGCCTCCAGAAGCTCCAATCCGGTCTTGAACGAACGCGACTTAGCCAGATTGCGTAGATTGACATCGTGTATGCCGTCAATGACATATTCCAAAAATTCATCTTCTGCCAGTGCTAAGTTATCCGCCAGCTGCCACTTCTCGTTGTAGTACTTGGAGAACTCCTCACCTTTGATCCAGACGCAGTTCTGTAGCTTCTGCCGCATACTCAACTTTGACTCTTTGGACATTACGAACATTTTCTCCAGGTGGCTTAACATTTTATCCGCTGTGTCCATAGTAGCGCTCGTGCTTGAATACAGCCATATTTCAGCATCGCCCTTAACTTTGTAGTGAATCAGCGCACGCATCATCTCGTCGCCGACCTTGAAATTTTTCTGGACATTCAAAAGTTGAGATATCCAAACATTGAAATTGTTTCCGCCATCGTATACCTTAACGATCTCCTTTAAAATTTCGAAAGAAATGCTTGAGTCTGTGTCGTTACTTCGTTGTTGTTTATTTTTTAACTGGTCGATCTCATTTTGCAGCTTCAATATTTTCCACTCATTTTCCAGTCTTTGAATATCGCTGCCTTGGGCCTTGGATAGTTACATTGTTCCGCATCATTTGGTTTCCAAAACATTGTTGTGGCTCCTTGTTGCCAGCCATTTGCATCTCGGGATCATTGTTGCTGGCCATCGGGATCGCTAAACATTTTTTGGACTCATTGTTGCTGGCGCTCACCATCTGCCTCTCAGAACATTGCTCGATCTCATTTTCGTTGTTAACATTTATTTCGCAAGATCCCGTTACTTTTCTCGAACCTTCTGTTTCTTGCATTCCTTTGTATGTATGTGCAAACGTCGCCGTCATCGTGTCGCCGTCGTTGTCGCTACTTCTTGCTATCTCGTTTTCGCTACTTTGTTCTTCGCCGTTGCCGTTGTTTTCATCCCTGTCTATTTTACCGGTTTGTTCTGTGGCGTTGATTTTTTTCATTGCTGTTTTATTTTTTTCATGCGCGCACCACTCAAATTTAATATTTTCAAGTCTTTTAATCAATTCGATTTTTGTGCCACTACTTTTAAGTTTGTTTTGTACGCACAGAGCTTTTAGTTCTTTTAATGTGTAATTGCCAGGATTACAATTCATTAATGCCGATTTTTATTTTTCTTTTGAAATTATCACTTCGGTAGGTCCGACCACTTCTGAGCTTTAGTGTGCGCTCTGTGACAGTTCAGCGACGACTGACTCTTCATTTATTCAGCAAGTGTGTGTGTACTGTTTACATTCGCGACTCTTATAATTAGGTTCTTACATTCTAAGGAAGTAATAAGGAAAGTAATAAGGAAAATAAATGTGTGAAACGTATATATAATTGTGGGGAAAACCCAAATGTGGAAATTTACATAAAATGAATTGAAAGAGTTAAGGAGAAACGGTATGCATGAAAAGAACGGTCGATGGCAACCGAACTTCTACGACAACCACCGAGTTCAGTCGTCATGACAGCGGCCGACGCTCGTTTGCTCGGGCGTACCTCTTCGGCAAATCAAACCGCCGACAACCAACTCCGTTCGCTGACGTTCGGTCGTCTGATCGAGCCGTGGCATTCGAAGATTACCCCTTATCGTGTCATACGGTCGAACTTTGCATACAAGGTCAATTCGGCTCGTTCGCATATATTAGGCAGGGCACTGTGCAGAATAGGGTGGCTGCCTAGCATGAGGGCGGGACCAGTTAATTACAAGGATAGGGTGGTAGCCTTCCACATGTATTGGGCGGCGCACTGGAACGCGCAGGGCGGCTGCCTAGCGTAGGGTTATACATAGATATACATAGATAGATTTGGAAAATATTAACAGAAAAAAGTGAAGTGGAAATTAAATAATGAAGAAATTTAGCGACCAAACCATTCACATGTATTCGGGGAGACACCGGGGTATATTGACTGTTCGCATTTAGTTCCAAGGCTGTATTACACAGCCAAGGGGCCAGCATCAGCATGTAAGGTGTTGAGCAACCCACAGGGTATTTAAGAACAAGAAAATTCAGTCGACGCTGCCTTATGTATTGGTTAAAATTACACAGGAAAAAACAATCAAATTACTTATTGATACAGGATCCCCTTTTTCATTCATTAGACCTGAATTGCCACATCCAAAATATGAAATAAAGCTAGGACCACAATAGCCATTAAGACAATCACGCAGGCGCATGAGGTTGAGAGGCAAGCAATTTTACCAATGTTTGCAGAATTAGGATGAGTTGGTAAAATTAGAATGCTTCTCTTTAAATTTGATCAGTTCTTCGAAGGATTGATCGGAATGGCTATACTACAACAACTGAAGGCTGTTATTGACGTGCAGAACGGATGGTTTAACATCGCAAATATGAAACAAAGAATTCATTTTGCGACATTTAGACCATCAGAACTGTATACAATAGAGGCCGAATCAAAAAGAGTTATATCTTTCCCAGATATACTCCCTATATTGGACCTACACTTAGTTCCCCCTACACGAGTTCCCCGACTATCTTATACCCGTTACTCAGCTATTGGAAGTGCGAAGGACAGACTTCAACACTGATAGTTTTTGGCGGTTTTGGCCGTTTGCATTGCTCAGGTGTTCCATGGGAGCGTCTAGAACCAAACCGATGATCAGGGTTCAGTTCGGCCTTGCCCAGTTCTGGAAATATTCTACGCAGAAATACTCTTTAAGTATTTTAAAAAGGATTGCCAGCAAACTAATCGGACGATAGGAGACCACAGGTACACGTCTATGAGGTGTTCTCAGGGTAGTCGGTAGTGTCCTAGTGTCCTTGGCCAGTGCGCTTTCCAGTGGAATGGCATTCCAGACTTTTCCGCTGCAGGTACTTATGGAGCGTTTTGTCTTTGGGGCTGTTTGTACGGGTATCCCAAGAGGAGTGTTTGGCGTTAAAGTCTTCATCTGCTATGAACAGAACCGCACCATTGATGATATTTTCCTGGTAATCCTGGTCACGGCGCACTGTGCCCAATTCTCCTGAAACTCCTGATGAGCATGGCTGGTCCTCCGCGAGCTCTGCCAGATGGATGGTTGACATGGATCAGATCATACCCGCTGATAACAATATTAATGATTTGCATGACTTGCTGTTGAGGATGAAAGCTACAACCAGCGTCATCTGCGAGAATCATCTTCTCCATCATTCCTTTCATGATGGCAAACATCTCTTCAATCTGGTTGGGTTTTGGGCTTCGGGTGAGGTTTGAGTGGTTTGTTGCGGATTCTTTGGCTGTGTTGCTTGGCTCTCTTTTAGTGCTTCCCTGTACCTTATACCATTGGTGATATCTGGTATCCGGAGAGATGGCTTGTTGCTACTCGCGACGGGTCTAACTATTAATATTTTAGAGCGTAAAGGTTAACATCTAGCTCATATCTCATGCACGTTCGCAAACATTACTAGAAGAGCGGCTGAGTGCCAGAATATTCAAGGTCAGTTTCTCTTCGTCGCTCATCTACCTTCTCGCTCACACAAAATGTCCAGTTGCGACCAAAAAGTCGAACGAATGCCAATGTAAACCGCGAGGAAACGAAAATATCACTTTTCGTTTTTGCACTTCCAACGTAAATTCCTGGAAGCGAAGTTAGCCACGCAGGCAGATTTCCAAACGACGCTCGCTCACTTGATTTTCGCTCACCCCAGTGATCAGACATACAGTGGCGTGCAAGTATGAGTACATGTTTGCAACTTTTGACTGTTGGCCTAAATAAAAAAGGTATTAGTTAAGCAAATGAACCCAAATTTTTACTGTTGATTCTTTGATTATTTATTTACAAATTCGTAAAAAAAAAATAACAATAATGTAATTCTTTTCGTTATGAAAAAAATAAAATTTAAATTAACTCGCATGTACTAAATTATGCTCAATTTGAATTTTTCAACAAAAGGTGGACAGCTCATTCAACTGAAAGTTTAATTTTAGAATTTACCGTACGTCTGAAGTTATTGAAAAGTAATAAGTTTTAAAAGTGATAACGTGTAACTCGACTAATAAAAGTAATAAAAGCAGCAAATGATATAACCTTTGGAAATTGTCGCTGCGAATGGTAGATACTGCAGGTAATGCCTGTTTTCGTGTATCGTGGCTACCACGCCCCTACTGGCCGCTGTAACTACGCCCACTAGCGCTCACAATCGCTCACGTCAAGTTGATCTAAAGGAGTCGTCCGGAACGGAATCTATCCGTGGCCTGAGCTGCGTTGCGCCTGGCCAAACGGATCCAACGGCGCTACTAAAAGAAAACAACGGCTTGTGAAAAGAAATCGTTCAGACAAGAGAATCGATCAAGTGAGCCTGCAACAACCCTTTTTGCACGCGGTTGCGATGCCATAAACCTTGCTACATGTAGCCCAAACAACCCCCCGCCTCGCATAGCAAAGGGTATGCGAATTAGTTAGCTGTGAGGAGTACGAGGGACGGCATTGCCAGCCGCGAAACAGATTTAGTCGGCGAGCGAATCGACTGGAATTTTGAGCTTACATATATGACTGCGATTGGCAGCCGCAAATAGTTGCAGATAAGTAATTGTAGTATTAATTAAGGTTTTCTTCTCTTTTATTGTTAATTATTATCTATAGACACATATATGTATATATTTGCCTCACTGATGTTCGGAAATACGTCTCGAATGAACGAGCACGTAATATAAACATAGCTATCAGAAAATGACAGCTTTACGCATAAGAATTCTATGTTACGGAACTCGTCAAAAAGTACCTCCTCTGACGTGAGGGTAGACCTAACAGCAATTAGGACTCCACCTCCCCGCCTGGAGGGACGATCATGCCTGTATACTGTGTACATACCTGGGAGAACTTCGGAGTTAAGTATCTCCGGTTTTAACCAAGTCTCTGTAAACACAATAATATGGGATGCAAAGGAAAGACTATTAGAATACAAATTAGTTAGCTTACTACACAAGCCTCTTACATTTTGATAACAGATGGTGAGACTAGATTTTAGTTTTTTGAAGATAAAGAAGTAGAAGTAGTAGAGGAGGATGGGGCAGTGATCTGGCCACTTGTGGGAAGTTTAATTCCCACGGGCCTTTTCATCCTATTTTTAATCTTAGCTTCAAACTCTTTCACAATCATACTTTCCGGCCAAAAATCACCAGAACATATGGTTGAGAATAGCTCATTTGGGACAGTTATCTTGAAAGATGAGATGTCCCTAGCATAAGAAAAGTTAAATTTTTCCACTTTTATGTTGTCGGCTTTTGTTTTGTCTTGTATATAAGACAGTACATCAGATGATGTTTGATCAGGGGAAAGCCGAGAAACAAAAATTTGTTTCTTTAGTGGAACCACCGAGGGGGGTTTTGGCACTGCAGGTTGTATTTCTGAAGTGCCAACTTGTGCCGGTAGTCCGGACTCAATATTCCTTTGTGGTGGTAAACAATTTGGGACGGGTGGAATCACCGGTTGAGAAACCAGTGCAGACAAAGCGGAATCTGTAGCAATCCCAGGCTGGACTACCTCCACAACCGATTGATCGGATTGCACCGAATCTTTTTTAGCTGCCGATCTAAGCAACATTTGAGGGTTTGCTGCGATCGTCAACTGATCAGCTGTGGAGCCCTGTTGATCACTCGCCGAAGGTTGCGGGGCATTCCCCTTAGGCAGCCTACCACCAGCGGCTTTCTTGCGCTTTGGAGATTCTTCTAATAGTTTGAGGCTATTAAATTGTGAATCAAGCGCAGAAAGAAGATCATCAGCTCGACGAAAACTATCTCTAGCCACGCCAAAACTGCTGATCAGTCCTTTCAAGCCACCTTTAGTTTGGCGCATAAAGAGTTGCATTTCATTCGCAACTCCTAGGCAAGTATCAAAACAGAATTTTAGATTAGGGCCTTTAGCTAGGTCATCACTTGTTCGGCCGTTAAAACCAGCGCACTTAGTGTGCACCATTCCATCACATAGCCAACAGGTCATTTTTGACTGATCAGGCTTTATTACCTGACGGCATTTGTTATGGAAGCAGACAACATTGGTTTCCATGTTTAATTGGATTTTGACCACTGTACCAAAAGACAAAATCAGAAAGTGTACCGCACTTTAAAATTTTGTGTGGGAGAGCGAGAGAGCGGGTGCACCGTGCAGTTAAGTACAAAAACAACACCACACAGCACTAGAAAAAAAAAAAAAAAAAAAAAAAAAAAAAAAAAAAAAAAAAAAAAAAAAAAAAAAAAAAAAAAAAAAAAAAAAAAAAAAAAAAAAAAAAAAAGCACTACGGACAACGCACGAAAAGGAGAGTAAACAAAACGCAAAGACAGAAAGAGAACAGAAAAAAAAAAAAAAAAAAAAAAAAAAAAAAAAAAAAAAAAAAAAAAAAAAAAAAAAAAAAAAAAAGGAACAGATTGAATTAATTTATTAAAATAATGCACATATCACAAAAGATTCACTCGCGAAGCGAACGGCACTTTAACTAGTACGGATTATGAAATTGAATTATTAAATAATTTGTTAAATTCCACCGCTGGATTTAGCAAAACAAAAATAAATTCGGAGCGCAGAAAAAAAACACGACCGTTCGCTTTGAAGCTAGAAGCAAGATGGAAATATACTTGTTCATGCCGAACAGCTGAGTCCGGTATCCCGCCAGCGGAGCATCGCTGTTGGCGGAATGTTTCGGAAGTTGGACACAAAGCCGTTATTTTATGTAAAGACATCACTTGAAAATAAAACCCCGAACGAGAAGGACGAACTCCAATACCTTTTGTTTCATTTAATTCTGGGAATATTTGCGACACCAGCTTTTCCGGCCCCCGGCGTCTTCATTTTTGGTTCTTCGCCCAAGATCATCCAGCGCGTTGCCGAGATAAGTACGGTGCCAAAATCCCCACCATATATGTATATACATAAGCATATATATTGCTGCGATCAAAATCCGCTCACTATCAACTAGTGGCCACCTGCGCAATAATATATGTTCGTGTGTATATTCTGTATGCATCCTTTCCCTTTTATGTTATCAACCAATCATCAACTTTCCAATAAAAAACCAAATAAAAAATCAAAATTCGCACCCAAACTTTCGCAAAAAAAAAAAAACAAATTTAAAAGCAACCATCGGAGCTAATATTTACATATTGCATATATATATGTGTACCAGCATATGTACGTATGTGTCAAGGTAGCCACTCTAGGGCCATACACGGCATATTCCAATAAGGGACCGTTCACACTGACACTACTTTTTTTCTAGTTTCCCATAGAAAGTGTCAATGTGTGTTTATTTTTGTTTTCTTTAATACTTTTTTTTTACTCCGTTCTTGATTTTATTCGCAATATCCGATTCGCATATATCGTCTCAAAAAATTGGCCGAACATCCACGCTTATCCAGCGTCCCACATCGACAATTATGGTCCAGCGTGATCCAGCGCCCTCATATCTGTTTTTTTCTCAATCGATAGCAACATTTATTCCGATTATTGTGTATTCCGCGATAAATCCAGCGACCCCAGGTTTTATATAAAACGATAACATAATTTGTAACGATTACCATTTGTTTTTCAAGCGCAATCCGGCGCCCCTTACCTTTGTCTAAATCGATTAATTCCGATTATTCATTTTTCTTTTGATTTTGTCTCTCGCTCAATACAGATGTCACATCTTTTTCACGCGTTGTCCTGCGCCCCCACACCCTGTCTAAATTGATGCGATAATTTGGTTCTTAAATTACTTTTGTGCGCTTTATCGAGCGACCCAGTATAACTCCAAATCAACAATCCTTAGCTTTCGATTATTTTGGGTGTCCGCTTTATCTAGCGACTCCAGTTATTTTTTTCCAAATACGGAACATTCCGATCGATCCAACTGGTCGCACGCTTATCCAGCGTCCCAATATATAAGTTGTTGCGTTTTTTCAATTGGTTGCACGCTTTATCCAGCGTCCCCGTATTTGTCCAAGCGGACAGACTGTTTCGCCCCCGCACGGTTCTCGGCTTCTTAATATGCCAATTGGCCACGGTGAGGAGGTAAAAACCCGTTTGACTGTTTCTAAAACGTCTCAACGAGTTCGAGCCAAGAGCGAGTCCTCTGTGCCCTTCAAAAGCCCAAGTCCCACTCGAAGCAAAAGCCCATCGACAACTCCACGAAAACCCACGAGCACGTCGCTCCAAGTTCCACGGTCAGCACCGAACACGAAACCGAATTTAGACTTCTCACCCCAAATTACTAGAGCAACCGCAAAAATGGCGCAAGCTGAGGCAGACAGGGCCTTGATGAAATTCATGACCATAACCGATACAGTAGGTCAGTTCGAGGCCAGAGTCAACACCCCAGCAGTCACAAGTCCGTCAATCCACACAAGTAGGGTGCGACTCGAGCAGATCAGGGCCCTATGGGACAAGGTGGAGAAGGAATACGAAGCGTGCTCCGAAGCTCTGTCCGGTCTGGGATCCACAGACACAATAACAGTCATGCAGTCCAAGTATGACTACTGTTATGCCGTTTACGAGCGGTGCGCAGTGAGCCTCAACGAGATCATTGAAGAAGGTTCACGCTCGCAACAGGCCGTTCAGGCCTCCATTCCGGCGCCTCCTCAGGGAGGGTGTCGCTTACCCCCAGTCGAGTGCGACAGTTTCAGTGGGGACTATGTTCACTGGCCCACGTTTCGGGATCTTTTCTCAGCCATCTACATACACAACCCTGGGCTTTCAGAAGTTGAAAAGTTGTTCCATCTCAATGCTAAAACTAGTGGTGAGGCTAAATCCATTGTGGCCTTATCACCCTTAACAAATGATGGATTCGAATCAGCATGGAGAAACTTGCAGAATCGTTTCGAAAACAAGAGGCTGCTGGTCAACAGTCAGCTTAAGATTTTGTTTAATTTACCTTCTGTTGCCCTTGAATGCGGCAATTCCTTGAAACAGTTAGAGAGAACAATTCAAGGTTGTTTAACAGCTTTAAAGATAGCAAAAATCGACACCTCTAACTGGGATTGCCTGCTCGTTTTTCTGTGCTCTGCCAAGTTGCCAAAGCTAACGCTGTCTCTATGGGAACAATCCCTTATGAGTAAGACAGATATTCCACTGTGGGCTGAATCCCAGGCTTTCTTACAAGATCGTCATCGAACGCTCGAGGCGATTGAAGATTTTAAGCCAAACGCTCAATCCAGAGCACTGCGGACTGACAATAGCCCGCGGGCGATCCAGACCTTTGAGAATAGAGTGACGGTACCTCCACAATCCTGTAAACTTTGTTCGCAAGAGAACCATCCTATCCGAGTATGTCCGTTATTCTTACGAATGCCAGTCGGAGAGCGGGAGAAATATATAAAACAGCAGAAATTGTGCTTAAACTGTTTTGCTAGAACGCATCTGCTAAGGGATTGCACTAGCACGCATAATTGCAATACTTGTAGAGGGCGTCACAACACTCTCCTGCACCGAAACGGCACTCCACCAGTCCAGTCAGCGGTCAATCCTGACCACCAGCCCCACGTATCCACATTTAACCACCAGCAAGATATACAGTCCACTCCATTAACGAATCAACCGAATGTGCCAACGTTTCTGGCTGTAAACACTCAAGGGGTTCTCCTGAGTACAACTTTAATAGAGATTTGCCATTTAGGCATCAAATACTCAGCACGGGCACTTATTGGCTCGGGTTCTGAGGCAACCTTTATTTCAGAACGCTTGTTAGACTTGATTAAGTTGCCTTATGAATCCATCCATGCTCAAGTTTCAGGGCTCAACCTCACTGTTGCGGCTCAGCCCTGTAAGCGCTGTCAACTCAGCATAGGTTCTCCGGTCAAGCCCCACATCCAAATTAAGACTTCTGCATATGTACTACCACAACTGGCCGGGAGTCTCCCATCCTTTACTTTACCTGAGGACTCTTTAAAGCATCTGCCGCCTTTGCAACTAGCAGACCCAAATTTCTACCGGAGTTCGCAGATCGACGTTCTGATCGGTGCCGATATCCTGCCATCGATCATTCTCAGCGGCTCCCATCCCAATATCTGTGGCACGCTTCTTGGCCAGGAGACCATATTCGGATGGATTCTTTGCGGTCCGATCGCAAGAGTATTTAGATTTAGGTCATATGCACCAAGTCTCTCCGAACGACTCTAATAATTTTTATTTGCCCCATCATGCTGTCTTCAAACCAGACAGCACCACAACGAAGGTTCGCGTTGTGTTTAATGCTTCCAATCCTTCATCAAACGGGAACAGCCTCAATGATATCCTTCATGCGGGGCCCGTACTGCAGTCCGATCTTACTATCCAGATTCTAAAAGGGCGTTTCTTCAAGTATGTGTTCAATGCGGACATTACAAAAATGTACAGGCAAATTCGGGTAAATTCAACCCATACGCGCTTTCAGAGAATCCTCTTTCGCAATAAGGATGGAGAGCTCTGTGACTATGAACTCGATACAGTCACCTTCGGCGTAAACTGTGCGCCTTTCCTAGCCATCCGCGTACTACAACAGTTGGCTCAGGATATCCGAGGCCAATATCCTTTGGCAAGTGACATCATCTCGAACTTCATGTACGTCGACGATGTGCTCGCAGGCACTCACACTAAGCAGTCGGCAGTTTTAGCCATCGAGGAGCTTCGGCTGGCTCTTGAGAGTGCTGGTTATACCCGTTACTCGTAGAGTAAAAGGGTATACTAGATTCGTTGAAAAGTATGTAACAGGCAGAAGGAAGCGTTTCCGACCATATAAAGTATATATATTCTTGATCAGGATCAGTAGCCGAGTCGATCTGGTCATGTCCGTCTGTCCGTCCGTCTGTCCGTCCGTCTGTCCGTCCGTCTGTCCGTATGAACGTCGAGATCTCAGGAACTACAAAAGCTAGAAAGTTGAGATTAAACATACGGACTCCAGAGACATAGACGCAGCGCAAGTTTATTGATTCATGTTGCCACGCTCACTCTAACGCCTACAAACCGCATAAAACTGCCACGCCCACACTTTTGAAAAATGTTTTGATATTTTTTCATTGTTGTATTAGTCTTGTAAATTTCTATCGATTTGCCAAAAAACTTTTTCCCACGCCCACTCTAACGCCCCCAAACCGCCCAAAACTGCCACACCCACACTTTTGAAAAATGTTTTGATATTTTTTCATTTTTGTATTAGACTTGTAAATTTCTATTGATTTGCCAAAAAACTTTTTGCCACGCCCACTCTAACGCCCGCAAACCGAAAAAAAATGTCAGTGTTGAAGACTCGCCTTCGCACTTCCACTAGATGAGAAACGGGTATGAGATAGTCGGGGAACTCGACTATAGCGTTCTCTCTTGTTTTCCATTACGGAAGTGGACCTCGAACGAAAAAAAACTCCTACAAGAGGTTCCAAAGGAGCACTTGATTAGTGCAGACTTTCTTGAGCTTGAAGAGGCTAGTACGGCCAACGGATGTTGGCAAGCTACATCTGATAGTTTCTTTTTTATTCCAATGGTGATCCACCTCCAAACTGCTTACACAAAACGAGAGGTTTTATCTCAGATAGCCAAACTGTTCGACCCAGCAGGATGGCTATCACCTTTCGTAGTCCGAGCCAAGATTTTTATGCAGAAAATTTGGCTACGGGAGCTGGGCTGGGATCAGCCACTCCCCAGGGATCTCGCGACCCAGTGGCGGGAGTTCCTAGAAGGGTATCCAGCCCTGAAGGAGATTCGTATTCCGAGATGGGTACGTTTCCATCCAGCTGCGAAACTTCAGTACCATGCGTTTTGCGACGCGTCACAGGACGCCTATGGGGCTGCTATTTTCGTCCGAATCGAAACGAAGGAAGGCTGTTGTACCCATCTACTTACATCCAAAACCCGAGTCACTCCTGTCAGATCCATCTCCATACAACGCTTGGAATTGTGCGGAGCGGTGCTGCTCACGGAGCTGGCAGCTCTAGTAATGTCTGAAATGCCTCCTCATGTTTATGAGACCTTTTACTGGACCGACTTCACGATCGTTCTTGCATGGCTGAGTAAGCCAGCGTGCACCTGGACAACATTCGTTGCCAACAGGGTCGCAAAAATCGAACAGTGTACCGACGGAAGCAAGTGGGGACATGTACGATCCGAAGACAATCCAGTTGATCTGGCAAGCCGGGGCGTCTCACCCCAAGAGCTGAAGGACAGCGCACTGTGGTGGCGTGGGCCAGCTTGGTTGCACCTCAAACAGGAGCAGTGGCCGAGTGAGTTGTTGGTCCATCCGGAGACTGAGCTTGAGCAGCGCCCCGTCAAATGTCACACGGTCGCAGTGCCCTCAGCAGTTGAAATCCTAGAGAGGTTCTCAGCCTTTGACCGAGCTCTGCGAGTTCTTGCTTATGTGTTTCGTTTTGTGAAAAGTTGCCGGAGGGAAGGTGTAGCCTCATCGGCAGAACTCACTGCGGCGGAGTTGTCGGAGGTGCAGGAGCGGTTAATTGTGCTCACTCAGAAGAATGAGTTTCCCGCCGAATATAAGGTTTTGAGCAACAAGCAACCAGTTCCACCCGCAAGCGCAATTTCTAACCTAAACCCCTTTCTTGACGGGAATGGTGTCTTGAGAGCAAGCGGCAGGTTACAAGCATCTGAAATGCTTAGTTATGATGAAAAACATCCGATCATCCTTCCTGCACGGTGTAGGTTCGCCGAACTTCAAGTCTTGTTTATCCATCGCATATCCTTGCATGGGGGGAATCAATTAATGATCCGACGGATCCGTTCCAAATTCTGGATTCCCAAGCTTAAAATGTTGGTGAAACGAACAATACATTCGTGCCGAGTGTGTGTCATTCACAAGAAGAGACTGCAGACGCAGTTGATGGGGAATTTGCCCCGTGCGAGGTCCACGTTTTCCAGACCGTTCACCCATACGGGAGTGGACTTCGCAGGACCATTTGACGTCAAGAGTTATGTCGGTAGAGCCTGCAAAATCACAAAGGGGTACGTGTGCGTTTTTGTGTGTTTTACTACCCGGGCTATCCACCTCGAAGCGACCTCGGACTTGACTACAGAGAAGTTCCTGGCCGCATTCTCCCGTTTTTTCGCTCGGCGTGGGTGTCCACAACACGTCTACTCTGACAACGGGAAAACGTTTGTCGGAGCTTCCACGTCCTTATCAAAGGATTTCATTGAAGCTACCAGAACATCGGTTTTATCGCAGCACAGTCTTCAGAATGTGTCCTGGCATTTCAACCCTCCTGGCGCACCTCATATGGGAGGGCTTTGGGAGGCAGGTGTGAAGAGCTTCAAGTCGCATTTTTACAAGTACACAGCCGCTGGGAAATACACGTTCGAGGAACTGACTACCCTCCTGGCGAAGATTGAGGCCTGTTTGAACTCCAGGCCCATCTCGCCAATGTCCGAAGATCCCACGGACCTTATCGCTCTGAGCCCTGGGCATTTTCTAATCGGTGGACCATTACTTGCGGTAGCAGAACCTGAGGTTAAAGAAGGTCCCAGCTCCATTATCAATCGGTGGCGGAGGTTGAAAGCCCTGAATCAGCAGTTCTGCCTGCGTTGGAAGGAGGAATACCTAAAGGAACTCCACAAAAGGAATAAATGGAAGTTCCCAACGCGAGATCTCCAGGCGGGAGACATGGTGGTGATCAAAGAGGAGAACTTGCCATCCAACGAGTGGCGACTTGGGCGTATCCAAGTGGTCTGTCCCGGCGTGGACGGCAACGTCAGAGTGGCAGACGCTCTCACAGCACGGGGGGTCGTCCGAAGATCAGTAGCAAAAATGATCCGCCTTCCAATGGACAGCCCGAATGAGTCGAATGACTCCTCCATACTTTAAGTATTTTGAAAACCTGCTACTGACGAGTCCTAAGTTGTGTCGTCCTACGTCGTCCATGTGTCATGATCATACGCTCAGCCTCGCCGATGGATAGTTCCCCACCCCGCAGCTCCTTGTCAACGACGACGGGCGCGCCTAGCTTGGTGCGGACGAGCGTCAGCATCCTTCCGACCGCTGCCGTGCTCATTGGGTCCGAGCAGAAGACATTCGATGTGCGATTCTTGGTGGATCCGTGCTGCCCCGTGAGTCGCATCCACGTCTCGCTGGTGAAGGCCCTCAACTTGGCCGTCACGGGTGTGGGCAACGAACGGCTGTGCACCACCGAGACTCGCTCAAAAACGTCCCGGATGAGCAAACAGCTGCTGATGCTGGTGGACGAGCAGATGCAGAGCCGGACGCCGGCACAGCCCCTGGATCCGAAGGTGCAGGACATGTTCCACAACATGACGCTAGCGGATGACCGGTGGTTCCACCCAGCGCTTGTCTCGGCTGTCCTTGGAGCCGACGTTTACGCCGACCTGATGCTGCCGGTTATCATCGCGAGCCAGGACGGCCTGCCCATGGCACAGAATTCCAAGCTGGGATGGATTCTTTCGGGACGCTGTTCTCTGTCCTAAATTTGCAAGTATTCCTCTTGCAAGGGGGGGAGAATGTTCATGCCGAACAGCTGAGTCCATTATCGGAGCATCGCTGTTGGCGGAATGTTTCGGAAGTTGGACACGAAGCCGTTATTTTATGTAAAGACATCACTTGAAAATAAAACCCCGAACGAGAAGGACGAACTCCAACACCTTTTGTTTCATTTAATTCTGGGAATATTTGCGACACCAGCTTTTCCGGCCCCCGACGTCTTCAATACTTTCATATCTCCTACGAACTGTCTTAATTTCATCCTAAAGGAACCAACAACTGCTTCGATGGGCCCAACGAACGCAACGATGGATAAACCTCTTAATTAAAGGATTAAAGTGAGTAATTATTGTGAATGATATGACAAAGAAGAGAATTTTCAGGTTCTAAAACACATCGAGTATCGACGCGATAAGTGCCGAGCGGCATAATCACTATTCTCACGTATTTTCGTTTTTGGTTTTGAACTGTTTTTTTTTTTAATTTTGAAATGAGCAAATGATTTTCTTTGAATATAATGTAAGCGTATATTTTTATATTATGATGTTATTCTATTCGATCTAAGGACGTAGTTATACCCGTTACTCGTAGAGTAAAAGGGTATACTAGATTCGTTGAAAAGTATGTAACAGGCAGAAGGAAGCGTTTCCGACCATATAAAGTATATATATTCTTGATCAGGATCAGTAGCCGAGTCGATCTGGCCATGTCCGTCTGTCCGTCCGTCTGTCTGTCCGTCTGTCCGTATGAACGTCGAGATCTCAGGAACTACAAAAGCTAGAAAGTTGAGATTAAGCATACAGACTCCAGGGACATAGACGCAGCGCAAATTTGTCGATTCATGTTGCCACGCCCACTCTAACGCCCACAAACCGCCAAAAACTGCCACGCCCACACTTTTGAAAAAGGTTTTGATATTTTTCATTTTTGTATTAGTCTTGTAAATTTCTATGGATTGGCAAAAAAACTTTTTGCCACGCCCGCTCTAACGCCCACAAACTGCCCAAAACTGCCACGCCCACACTTTTGACAAAGGTTTTGATATTTTTTCATTTTTGTATTAGTCTTGGAAATTTCTATCGATTTGCCAAAAAACTTTTGGCCACGCCCACTCTAACGCCCACAAACCGCCCAAAACTGCCACGCCCACACTTTTGACAAAGGTTTTGATATTTTTTCATTTTTGTATTAGACTTGTAAATTTCTATCGATTTGCCAAAAAACTTTTTGCCACGCCCACTCTAACGCCTACAAGCCACAAAAAACTGTCAGTGTTAAAGACTCTCCTTCGCACTTCCACTAGCTGAGTAACGGGTATCAGATAGTCGGGGAACTCGACTATAGCGTTCTCTCTTGTTTTTAATCAAATTCACTACTAAATTTAAAGTCAAAAATGAAGAAATTAAATTTACGTTAGGTTGGGTTAGGTTTTGCCGGCCGTCGGTTTTATCCGACGCACTTAAACCATTAGAGATCCATTGTTATACCGTGTGTGTTTTCCATTTGTACCCGTCGAGGTGTGAAGTTAACAGTTTCCCCAGCCATTTCCTCGTCCCTACAGCTACGGCAGAAATCATTATACGGGGCATTTAGTCTTCTGGCATGGGTGCCTATCAACCAATGGCCTGTGATAACTCTCATGGCAGTGCTGAGGTTTGCTCTGGTCAGCCTTAAGAGCTTTGACGTTCTTTTTGGGTTTATTTTTGGTCATATTTGGCGTGTTAGTCGACAATGTGTGGTATTTTCCCATATTGTCTGTTTGTTTCGGTTTAGGTCTTCCCTAATTAGTAGTTTACAAGTGGCTAAAGTCATACTCATGCCCTCCATCTCTTGTATGAGTGGCGCGGTAGTGCCTTCTCGAGCTAGTTCATCTGCGATGGAGTTGCCTTCTATGTCCCTATGTCCGGGTACCCATATAAGGCTGATTACGAATTGTTGTGTCATCTCGTGTTAAGATGATCGGCAATTCGATTCTGTTTTTGAGTGGCTTGAGATTGAGCCAATCGATTTGATAGCTGCTTGGCTATCACTGAAGATGTTTACGTATAAGCCTTCCGGTTTTAGTGCTTTTAAATGCTTTAGGGCCTCCCTTATTGCTGCTACTTCCGCTTGGAAAACGCTGCAATGATCGGGGAGTCTAAACGAGATGCGTAGGCCTAGTTGTTCGGAGTAAACTCCTCCTCCTACTCTGTTCTGTAGTTTTGACCCGTCCGTATAGAAGCGTATTGCATTCTGGGGGCCAGGTGTCTGTGAGTTCCACTCGTCCCTTTCTGCAATAATAGTGTTGAACGGTGTTTGTACGTATTCCGTTGGAGTACAATCTGTCCTGGAGGGGACTATTTCGGTGTGTTTTAGGATACATGAGTGACCCGCTTCTTGTGGGTTCCACTGTTTGGCATCTCTAAGCCTGATTGCCGCTACTGTGTCCAGTTCCATGCCAGCTAGTTCTGGGCTTGGGAGGTTGAGTTGGTGCGTAAAGCACTTCTGATGCAAAGTGCCACGGCTCTTTGCATCTTTGCTAGCATTTTTATGCTGGATTTCTTTTTCAGGGCCGGCCACCATACCCCGACCCCATACTGTAGTATTGGACTGACGATGGCCGTATATATCCAGTTTACTATATAGGGTGTCATCCCCCATTTGAGCCCTATGGCTTTCTTGCACGTGAAGAGTGCTATTGAAGCTTTTCTGTATCTGTCTGCGAAGTTCAGATTCCAGTTTAGTTTCCTGTCAAGTATTACGCCCAGGTACCTTGCGCTGCTACTGAAGGAAAGTCTTTGATTGTTGAGGATAGGTGGGACTAAGTCTGGTATATTATACTTCCTAGTGAAGAGAACCAGCTCGGTCTTTGAGGGGTTAATTCCTAATCCGTTATTTTTGGTCCAGTTGGACAAAACACTGAGCTTTTCGCTCATGAGATCGCATTTGAGGGTACTTGCCTGTGAAGATGATAGCAACGTCGTCCGCATATGCTATTATCATACAGTCCCCCTTTTCCATGTCGCATAGTATCGAGTTGACTGCTATGTTCCATAGAAGTGGGGAGAGGACGCCTCCTTGCGGAGTGCCTCTGCTGACGTGCCTAGTGAGGGTTGACGCGCCTAGTGAAGACATAACCTTCCTGCAGGTGAGAAGTTGGTTTATGAGTCCCACCAAGTGGCGGTCCACCCCAAGGTCTGTCAGAGCTCCGGTAATAGCTGTTGGGATGACGTTGTTTCCCTGCTTTGAGGATGAAGACTATTCGGGACTCTAGCCACGATTGCGGTAGGTGTCCAAGAAGTAGGGACCTTTTAAAAATGCCTAGAAGCCAGTAAGGGCTATGTTTCCCTCATGTTGGATTTGTGCGGGTATGATTTTGTCTGGACCTGCAGATTTGTATGGTTTAAAACTGTGTATGGCCCAATAGAGGACCTTTGGGTCCAAACACATTTAGATGCTTGCCAGTGTGGCGTTTGTATGTTGGGAGGTGAGAGCGTGTTGGCTGTTTCCTGGGAAGTGAGTGTCTAGAAGTATCTCCAGAGATTCCTCACTCGAGCTGGTCCAGGAGCCGTCTGCTCTTTTAAGGTAGCCTAGGGTTGTGGCCGATTGGGAGAGATTTTTCTAAGCCTGGCTGCTTCAGTTGTATTTTCAATTCCGAGCAGAAAGAATGCCACGAGGATCGCTTTGCTTTCCTGATGGCTTTTTTGTAATTAGCAAGGGCTTTCTTGTAGGAGGTCCACAGGTGTAGTGGCCAGTGTACCAGAAAATAAGCAGAGAAAAAAATTAAACCAAAATTATTATCATCGGTACAAATCTAGACGAGACCACTTTTCGGCATACTAGGGTTAATTGAAAGCTCACAACAACTCTCAAAGACAGAAGCTGTAAGTTCTAGTTGTCCCTTTCGCACCTTAGTCGTCGCTCTCATAGCCTGGAAAGGTCCCGTTAAAGCTCGCTAGGCTCGCGCCTTTGACAAAAGGTACAGCGAACACGCGATCATTCTGATTTTCTACTCCGAGACAACAGACGTAACTTGTGAAAAGAACAGACAATAAAAGTGAAGATAAAAAAAAAAAAAAAAACATACGTGCAGTCTTAAAATTATCAAGTGGCCAACTAAGTGTATTAAAAGTTATAAAAACTTATACGAACACGACTAAGAATAAGACAGTGGAACCAAGTTTCGAGTGCGTACAGAAGTGCGTAAAGAGCACGGAAATCGCAGCTCTTTGATTGCTGATTTTTACGGAGTGCATAGTGTAGTTTCCAGGCAGGTAAATAATAACCCTGAGAAAAGTGTTATTTGGTGTAGAACCTGATCAAAAGTTTCTTTACAGAATAAAGGTATTGTCGGCTAGCACTATAGCACGCCCACGTACCTCCAAGACACGCGGTGTACATGCACATACACACGTGCAGGCATAAGTACAGGCGCTGCGGCTACACACATATGCATACCTATGTGCATTTAGGCATAGGCGATGGCGACAGGAACCGCAAGCTGCCAAAAGTTCTCATCTGTGGATCGCACGTAAACGGCGCGAAGGCCTGATCTGCGAAGTAGAGACGAAAGAGAGACAAGGAAGATGAAGCCAGAACACGTGGAGTAAGCAGATAAAGAAGACAGAGAAGTAGAGAAGAGAAAATCGCCGTGAGTACGAATATGTCGCTGATATAGGGTGCCCCATGCACTGACCAAGGAACCAGAGAGAGAGAAAAGAATAAAGTGAAATAAAACGAAGTGAAGTTGCTGCTGCCTACGGCCGGAGCCGTATAAATTAATAAGAATTTGAATTAATCTATTATTTGATAAATATTAGTTTAAACTTAATACTAGACATGCGTTAGAAATATTAATTAACATATATACATATTAAAACAAGAAAGAACGCTATAGTCGAGTTCCCCGACTATCTGATACCCGTTACTCAGCTAGTAAAAGTGCGAAAGAGTCTTCAGCACTGACAGTTTTTGGCGGTTTATGGGCGCTAGAGTGGGCGTGGCAAAAAGTTTTTAGGCAAATCGATAGAAATTTACAAGACTAATACAAAAATGAAAAAATATCAAACATTTTTCTAAAGTGTGGGCGTGGCAGTTTTGGGCGGTTTGTGGGCGTTAGAGTGGGCGTGGCAACATGAATCGACAAACTTGCGCTGCGTCTATGTCTCTGGAGTCCGTATGTTTAATCTCAACTTTCTAGCTTTTGTAGTTCCTGAGATCTCGACGTTCATACGGACAGACGGACAGACGGACGGACAGACGGACATGGCCAGATCGACTCGGCTATTGATCCTGATCAAGAATATATATACTTTATATGGTCGGAAGTGCTTCCTTCTGCCTGTTACATACTTTTCAACGAATCTAGTATACCCTTTTACTCTACGAGTAACGGGTATAATTAGGTTAAGCAGAAGTTATTAGAAGTAGGAACTGAAATTGAAATTGAAAGTGAAATAGAAAATGAAACTGAAATTGAAATAGAACATGAAATTGAAATAGAAATTGAAACAAAAAATGGATGATAAAATTGAACAGTAATTGAAGCTGAAGACTGAAAGAAATTGAAGAAGAATAATTAAACAACGATGGAGATTGAAACCGATTGAAGAAAACTATTGAAATGAAGTTTAATTTTGATTGATGATGATTAATTACAATTGATTAAAAATATGATTCTTACTCTAGCAATTAAATAATAAGTTACTCTTTTCTACATACAAACACCTACCCATATATACATTCACACCTACCCATACTGGATTAACCCTTAATTTACAGCCATGTAGCAGTTCATTGGGCCCAACGATCTTCTTGGCGACAACAATGTGGTAATAAACAAATAAATAAATTTAGGTGATTAAAAACTAAAAATAGTATAGTAACTTGGTAAAATTTCTAGAGTAAAGGTCGGAATTTTTAGGAAGAATAAAATGAAACATATTTAAAACACTCTTTTGAACAAAAGGCATCTAAAAATAAAACAATAAACTAAGAAATATAAATAAATCATGTAAATACTAAGAGACAAATACAATCAATAGATTTAGAACTATGCTTAGTGAACGAATTAAGATTAATATAAATATCTTTGGTTATGTTTGAGCTATATTGGATTTGATAAAAATGATTTTGTAAATAAATAATAATTTGTCCTACTACATAATGCCAATGAAATATCAAGATTAATGCGATGAATGCTATTTGAATTAGAGTAGTTTCTGTCAAGTGCACTTATCTTTTTGTACGGATGGAGGGCACAGGAGATTATAGGGATAGGAAAACCCCGACCCCAATACCGGCGAGCTGAGCGCAGAGCGCAGCATAGTGCACGAACCCCGATTCCCTCTCCAGCCGAGGCTTTATACTATATCCCAAGCCAGTTCACCAATATCCATTACACAGGGCATCCTCATTTCCTGCCTTGGCCCTGTTAAAAAGGGTTCTGCAGTCCATTCGGAGGGGAGATAGTTCTGCTGACCACCAGGGAGGTTTTCTTTTTCTTTTGGGCTTGCTATTGGGGCAGGCCTTTTTTAGTGCATAGTTGCAGGCTTCTTTGAAAGTTGAGACTAGTTCGTTTAGACTAGAACTTGTTTGAGGGTATGGGGGGGGATCCACTGGTATTTTTTCCCTTAGAATATTTTTGTATTTATGCCAGTATGTTTTCCTTGGGTTAGAGAAAACTGCTGGTCGTGGGGGACTGGTTGTGAGGGTTGTTTCTATATACCTGTGGTCCGAGGAAGAGTGCTTATCTAGCACCCTCCAGTGAGTTACTGTCTCTAATAGTGGTTTAGAGACGAGAGATAGGTCTATTACCTCTTTACGGTTCTTAATGATAAAGGTGGGGTCATTACCTTTATTGCATATGAAGAGATTTCAACTAAAGATAAAGTTAAAAAGAGACTCACCGCGCTCGTTTGTGTCTGTACTTCCCCATTGTGTATGGTGGGCGTTAGCATCACAGCCTATTAGTAGGCCAATGTTTTGCTTTTCGCTGTCTTCTGCCAGTCTCCTTACCAGCTTATCTGGCGGTTCTTGCCTTTCGTAGGCCATGTACGATGACAGCACTCGGAAAGGAGATGGCTGACTCTCCACGGTGGCTGCCGCGTTATCTGCATCGCTGTAATTGTGGAGCAGAAAAATGCTAAGGTGCTTTTTGGCTAAGATGCAGGCCTTTACTTTACCTTCGCTGGGAGCTGTTAGAAGCTTATATTCCTTGGTCCCTAATCCTGAAACCTTTCCTCCCACTATCCAAGGTTCCTGGATCAGGACTATGTCCGCTCCATCCTCAGCCAGATGGAGTTGAAGAGCAGCGGAAGCTGCCTTACTGTGGTGGATGTTTATCTGCAGAAGCCTCACGGACATCTGCTGTGGGCATCTCCACCACGGTTGTGTCGGCTCCCTCCTCGTCCGATGTATCTAGGTCGGTCATTGGACCCATGTTCGCAAGGCTGCGGAGGATTGAGGGATCTGTCGAGTAGCCATCCTCGGTTTCAGATGCCTCGATCTCGGATGCAATCTCCGCGATCACTCCTTCACCGCCTTCCTGATCCTCCTTGGCGGAGTCCGATTTATAGACGTTTATGGTCACTGAGCTGAAGCCGAAGATTAGCTCCCCGTGAGCGGCCTCAATGGGAGCTAGGGACTCCTTGTTGAGGATGAGGATGGCCTGGTTTGTTGGCCGCTCCCTCTCGTCGACCTTCACCACTCGCCAGTCCGAGGTGGGAAGGAGCGGATTGCATCGCTGCAGCATGGTGAGGATCTGGTCCGGCGCCTTGATGGATGCCGGGATCCAGATCCTTGCACGGGGTCGGCAAGGTACGTCGGACTAGCTCAGCGCAACAAGTCCGGCGCCCTCATACACCTCCCCCAGCTCCTTTACTGCGGCTTTGTACAGCTCCGCAGAGCCTTCGTCGTCTCAGGCGATCACCTTGACGACACCTTGAAACCATCCAACGACTTTGCAGACGGGAGGGGACCAGGTTCTTTGGCTAGGATTTCAAAACATTTGGTGGCTAGGGCTGCTTCCACCCATTTCCACTTGTTTCGTGGAATTCTGCCGCTCAGGTCGTTTCTGTCGACCACGCCCAGGAGAATGCGGTTTTTCGCGATCTCCGCAAAAGATCGCCCTGGCTGTTCGCGTTGCCGCTTTGCCGAGGGGTCTGAGGGAACGTCCTGGGAGCGCTCCCTCTTAGGTGGAGGTCTCTTTTTGACCTCTGTGGGCTTGGATGGCTTGGTGGCTTCCTTGCCGAAGTTTGGAAGTACGGATCTTGCCCACTCCACCTTTTTCAACCATTCCGCAGAAGGAGCCGTCTTCGATCTCTCCTGGCTGCGTAGGATTTGGCCCGCTGATCGTTTCTCTGCGTAGGTGTGTTTGCCGTTACCGGTTGCCACTAAGTGCTTGCCGTCCTTTGTGAGGAGTTAAAACTCCGCACAAATGCGAATAGTGATCGCATAAGAAGGGCCTGCCGTTGCCAGTTACGCAACCAGGCAAAGCGTAGTAACGGTAGTGCGAAGCCCGGAGAAAGAGAGTTTGGAGACTCTGGGCTGGAGAAAGAGAGTTTGGAGACTCTAGAGAAAGAGAGTTTGGAGACTCGGGAAGTGGAGAGAGAGAGGATGGAGACTCCGGACTTGCTGAAAAGAGAGTTTGGAGAGTCAGCAGGTTTAAAGGCAATTAACGGGACAAATCGAACTTTGGACCGGGCCAACGGTTAAATCATGGACTTTGGATCCGGAGACTGGAGACCAAAGGGATAAACCGTTAGAGGAGGCCTATATAAGCAGGCCGAGCGCTGGAAGCAGGACGGACAGTCAAGGAAAGCAAGTGTACGAGTCAACAGCGTTACAACGACAGCAGCAGAGGAGCTACGATCGTGATAGTCACCAAGGAGCAAGATCGCTACGTCAAGACGTTCGGGACGAGAAGGTCTCCGAACTGAGACGCAGGTAGCTGAGGTCCAAACGACGAAGCACGAGTAGCCAGGAGGCAAACAACAGGAGAGGTCAGACCTAAGCGGGCACCCGAGAAAGCGGCAGGGATTGTGGTGTAGACCCGGTGGACTGTGTAGGAGATCGCGTGCTTGAACCAGGCGATAGCCTGGTGTGTCCGTGCAATCCAAGCAGGCGTGGTACCGGCGCCACCAGTCCGAACCAGACGTGGGGTTGACGCGTTGCTGTTCCACAGGCGTTTGCCTTGGGGATCACAGCCGTGAGCTTCCGTGAGTCTGCGTACGACAACAATTCCCAGCCCACGCGACGAGCGCCCAACAACAAAGGTCCGCGCCACCCAGGACGACGAAGGCGGTAAGACAGTGGAACCAGGCCGCTGAGCAGGACACCCAGGTCCGACCGCGCCGGCAGAAGAGAAAAGGTAGGGTGGAACGTTCGTCTTTCACTGGGCGTCTTGCTACAGGGACTGCGGCGTATCCGGGCGACAGCGCGGTGCGTCGGAAGGAACTGGACAAGCGTCTGGCGGGACCGGCCGGGACAGAGCAAGGGACAAGAGGTTGTGGCTAGCTAGGCGTATGCCTTTGAGAGCCCACCAATTGTTCACCCTAGTCTGAGAACGGTGACGCTTCCCTAAGCCCTCGACCTTTCTTCGCACGCGTCAGCGGCAATACCAGGCGAAGATCCGAGGCCACGACGAGCGAGAGCAGAGGCGTCCGGACAATTGAAACACATTGTACACTGAGATCGAATAAAGACCCGAGAACGAAACTGCGAGTGTTATTACTGGTAACCGGGTGATCACGTTATTCTACAAATTTGGTGGGACGAACACACAAACTCTACTGAGCTAGCCGCACGTATTTCGTAGCGAGCAGACCAACAAAATCAGTTCGTTACATCTGGCGCCCAAATAACGTGATTATCTCGGCAGTAGACACAAATTAAGCAGTATGGGTAGAAGTTGGATCTACCGTCTTAAAAAGGAAGACTTCGCATATGTCGCACAGAGGTTGCGCATATCGCTGTCGGGAAGGACAGAGGACATGCGAAAGGCTCTAGCGGAGTACTACGCAGAGACGGAAAACGACCCACAGCTCGCAGCAGTCTGGACAGAATTGGAGGCGGCATATCCAGACAGACCAGGTCCAAGCGTAAAGCTGACAAACCCCGAAGGCGAAGACCTCATCGCAAGCCTGAGCATGGAGGAAATACAGCGGGAAGGTCAACGGAGGGAGACGAGCAGGGAAAGGAGGCCAAGTACAGAAAGACCCAGGCCCAGCCAGCCGGACTACGCAAAAGTGGCGAAACAAGTTAGAGAATGGTCTTTTCGTTTTGACGGAGAAGAAAAGCCCCTCGAATTCCTGGAGCAGGTGGAATGGTCCGCAAACACATACGGTTTGGACCTAAACATGATTCCCCGAGCCATGCCGGAATTAATGCAGGGAAAGGCTCTGAAGTGGTACATAGCCAACAACAAGCACTGGAGGACTTGGGCCGAGTTCATTGACAGTTTCCAGACGTATTTCCTGCCCAGGGGATATTTTACGAAGCTCGCGGACAAGGCGAGACAAAGAAACAAGGGTCAGGAGGCTTTCAAAGACTACATGGTCGAGATGCAGACCCTGATAAGACCCTTGGGGTATGGGAAGAAAGAAACGCTGGAGCTCATCAAGGAGAACTGCACGCCAGACCTCCGAATAGCGTTGAGATCCTACCACGTGGACGACCTAGAGGCTCTCATGATCCTGGCAGATGAATACGAGGAACTGCACAGGGAACGGGAGGCATTTGCGGAAGAGCACAAATACAGCCGCAACAAAGCCCCGGCCGCAACACACGTCACGTGCAGAAGGTGTGAGGACTCAGGAGAGCTAGGCACGCAGGCCCAGGGACAGTGGGCACGATATACCCCGGGTCAGTCTGGGCGTCATAACACAACCTTATGGAGGCCGCCAGTCACCACCCAGACCCACACTGGAACGACTCGTACGGGCAACTCGGGTCAACACCCAACCCATGTGGCCAATCCACAAGAAGCTTGTCGCAGGTGCGGTGGACACGACCACTGGGCAAGAGGCTGCCGACAACAGAGGCTGCTGTTCTGCTGGATGTGCGGAAGAATAGGAGTCCGAAGTACGGAATGCTGCCAGAGAGCGGGAAATGGGCAGCGATCTCAGCCGCAGAGAGGCGAGCAGGGGTCGCAGGGTGCCGCCTCTCCAAACTAACTGGAAAATTAATCGAGGAGGAGCAGCAGTTGTCCGCAGCGGTAACGATCGGTGGGGACACGTACAAGGCCACGATCGACACCGGGGCAACAGCAAGCTTCATAAGTGAAGAGCTGGCGGACAAGCTGGCTGCCCGTGGAGCGATTACAGGGATACGACGGCAGGTTAGGTTGGCAGATGGAAGGTGCGGCGAAATCAACGCGAAGCTCGAAATAGGAGTGGAGTTCGGCAACAGGCGACTCGTCATGGGCCTGCTAATATTACCAGGGATAGTGGATGCGTTGGTGCTGGGGTGGAATTTCCTCACGCAAGTCGGGGCCGAGATGAAGTGCGCCGGTCATGAAATCCGAATACCGGCCAGAGGCAGACACAACGGGTGGCTCGAGGAGAAGTTGTCGGTCGCATTAGTCCAAAAGGACGGCGAAGAGGACGACGTGAACAAATTCCTGGAAACAGAGCTCGCAAAGTTTCAAGCCATGACCGGAACATCAAGTATAGCCGAGCACACGATAACCATGAAGGATGATAAACCAATTAAGCAGAGATACTACCCCAAGAATCCAAAGATTCAAGGCGAGATGCTGGAGATGGGGATGATAGAGCATTCAAGGAGCCCATACAGCTCACCCATAGTCATGGTGAAGAAGAAAACGGGGAAATGGAGACTATGCGTGGACTTCAGGCAGATAAACGCGAAATCCATAAAGGATGCCTACCCGATGCCACGGATGAACTACATCCTCGACCAACTAAGGGAGGCGCGATTTATAAGCAGCCTGGACCTAAAGGATGGGTATTGGCAAATACCACTGGAAGAATCAAGCCGTGGCTTCACGGCCTTCACGGTCCCAGGGAAAGGGCTGCTCCAATGGAAGGTGATGCCATTTGGGTTACACTCCGCGTCGGCCACATTTCAACGGGCCCTGGATCAGGTGATTGGACCAGAAATGTCGCCGCATGCATTTGCGTATCAAGACGACATCATCGTGATTGGCCGCACCCTAGAGGAACACAAGAGAAACCTCAGGGAGGTATTCAGTCGCTTGAAGAAGGCGAACCTGAAAATAAACCCGGAGAAATGCCAGTTCTTCAAACAAGAACTTCTGTACCTAGGGCACCGCGTCACAAGCCAAGGGATAGGCACGGACCCAGAGAAGGTAGCAGCGATAGCCCAGCTAGAACCACCGTCATCGGTCCGAGAACTGAGGCAATACCTTGGAGTCGCATCGTGGTACCGACGTTTCGTGCCTGACTTCGCGCGCATTGTAAGGCCACTCAACGACCTCCTCCGCAAGGGTACCAAGTGGACATGGTCACAGGACCATCAGCAGGCCTTCGAGGAGGTAAAAGCCAGATTGGTTACCGACCCAGTCTTGGCGTGTCCCGACTTCGGGAGACCGTTCATCCTGCAAACGGACGCCAGTGACTACGGGATTGGGGCTATCCTCACGCAGGACACAGAAGATGGCGAAAGGGTCATTTCATACTTCAGCCGGACCCTAAACGGAGCCGAGAAGAACTACTCGACAACGGAGAAGGAGTGCTTGGCAATTGTGTGGGCGATTCGGAAGCTAAGGCCGTACCTTGAGGGATACCACTTTAAGGTGGTGACGGATCATATGGCGCTGAAGTGGCTGAACAGCATAGAAAGCCCTTCGGGAAGGATTGCCAGATGGGCGTTGGAGCTGCAGCAGTACGACTTCGAGGTAGCATACAGGAAAGGCCAGTTGAACGTGGTAGCAGACGCATTGTCGAGGCAGCCACTGCCAGAGTCGGACTCAGCAGTACCCGATATGCTGAGAAGAACGCAGGACAAGGGGGCCGAATCAGAGTGCAGCTGGATCAAGGAAATGCGAGAAAAACTAAAAGCACAGCCTCAAAAGTTCCCAGACTACGTGTGGGAGGGTAGCACCCTTTACAGGCAGATTCCGCATAGAGCAGGGAACGAAGATGTAGTGACCTGGAAGCTATGTGTTCCGCGGCAGCTGAGAGAAACTGTCTTGCGTGAAAACCACGATTCCCCAGCAGCCGGTCATGTAGGCAGTCGGAAGACGATTGCACGGCTTGCAGCCCGGTACTACTGGCCAGGAATGCAGAGAGACGCAAGGGCCTACGTTCGGAAGTGCGAGGACTGCGCCAGGTTCAAACCAAATCAGCGGCAGGCGGCGGGAAAGATGTTGACACAGATCCCAGAGGAACCCTGGGCGACTGTGTGCGCCGATTTCGTCGGACCACTACCAAGATCGAAGCACGGAAACAGTATGTTGTTGGTACTGATCGACAGGTTTTCGAAGTGGACGGAGTTGGTGCCTTTGCGAACAGCCACGGCGGAAACGTTGCAGAAAGCGTTCAGGGAACGCATAGTCTCACGATTTGGAGTACCGAAGGTGGTGATCACGGACAACGGCGTGCAGTTCACGAGCCGGGCTTTTAAGAAGTTCCTTAACGACATGGGGATAAAGCAGCAGTTTACGGCACCGTATACCCCACAGGAGAATCCGACAGAGAGAGCAAACCGCACTGTGAAGACAATGATAGCGCAGTTTGCCGGGCAGAACCAGAGGAATTGGGATGAAAGGTGGCCCGAAATCATGCTGGCTGTGAATTCCAGTGTTTCAGATTCCACAGGCTACTCACCGGCATTTTTGACACAGGGCCGCGAGCCAAGACTACCGAACGCACTCTATGACAGAGAAACGCTAGGTACGGGAAGGCAACCAGAGTCACCGGAAGGAAACGCTGAGAAGATGAGAGAGGTCTTCGAGATTGTGCGCAGGAACCTAGAGAGGGTGTCCCAGGACCAAGCAAGGCATTACAACTTGCGGAGAAGGCAGTGGAAGCCAAGCGTTGGTGAAGTGGTGTGGGCCAAGGAGCACCATTTGTCTAAAGCGGCTGAAGGGTTTGCGGCCAAACTAGCTCCGAGGTTCGGTGGACCGTACCAAATTGTGGATTTCATATCGCCAGTGATATGTAAGATTCGCCACCGGACGAACAAAAAGGAACGCACGGTACATGTCAGCGACCTAAAACAGCAGGATCAGGAGGAGAATGGTGACAAGAACGTGGAGTCGGATCCATCGGAAGGCATGCAGGAGAACGGCAACACCTGAGAACGGACTGGGTTCGGCAGCCGTTCTAGCGTCAGGCCGAGGCGAGAGTCAACGGATGCAGACTGCGAGTCCGACAACCATTACAGCGTCAGGCCAAGGCGAGAGTCAACGGCTGCGGACCGCGAGCGAACCAGAGTATTGCCGCGACAACCACCATCAGGGAAGAGTAAGGCACAAACGACGGGAAGTTGAGAGGGACAGCACCTGAGAACGGACTAGGCTCGGCAACCGTTCTAGCGTCAGGCCAGGGCGAGAGTCAACGGGTGCAGATTACGTATCTAGCAACCGTTCTAGCGTCAGGCCAAGGCGAGAGTCAACGGAAACGGACCACGAACGAACCAGAATCCTGCCTCAACAACCACCGGACCAAGGATCCCACATACTCCCGAGGAAAGGGGAGGGGCGGTACAACAGTACCGCAAGGCATGCCAAATGATTCTGCAGGGAAAAAAAGTCGAGGATTACAAGGATGATACGTTTTGTTTATATTCCAACTTACCGGCAAAAATTTGTTTATAATCATCAAAGCTTAGGGAAGGGGGCGCCTCGATCACAAGGCGGTCGATCGGCACTCGATAGTGTCAATCGATGGGCAAAAACATCGGAAAAAGCAGCACATGACGGGTCACACTATGGAAATACCAGGGTCACCAAGTGGCAACGCCGCCCCAACGGGAGTTATCGGGATCTATCGGTAACAATCGATCAACGGCAAATGGTGTGACCAGATGACGAGAAGACGGAAAAGTGGAATGCGGGAAGAAGAGCGTAGAACGAAGAAGCATCACGAATGAACAAATGAGCGGCAAAGTTTGAAATTAAGAACGAGGAATATATTCAAAGGAGATCGGCGCTGTGGAACTCGAGATGGAGCTGTGAGCGTCGACGGAATCCCAAGAGTGTTCCGCAGGTAACCGCAAGGCCGGATTTTAAATTTTCCCGAAGAAAGGGGGAGATGTGAGGAGTTAAAACTCCGCACAAATGCGAATAGTGATCGCATAAGAAGGGCCTGCCGTTGCCAGTTACGCAACCAGGCAAAGCGTAGTAACGGTAGTGCGAAGCCCGGAGAAAGAGAGTTTGGAGACTCTGGGCTGGAGAAAGAGAGTTTGGAGACTCTAGAGAAAGAGAGTTTGGAGACTCGGGAAGTGGAGAGAGAGAGGATGGAGACTCCGGACTTGCTGAAAAGAGAGTTTGGAGAGTCAGCAGGTTTAAAGGCAATTAACGGGACAAATCGAACTTTGGACCGGGCCAACGGTTAAATCATGGACTTTGGATCCGGAGACTGGAGACCAAAGGGATAAACCGTTAGAGGAGGCCTATATAAGCAGGCCGAGCGCTGGAAGCAGGACGGACAGTCAAGGAAAGCAAGTGTACGAGTCAACAGCGTTACAACGACAGCAGCAGAGGAGCTACGATCGTGATAGTCACCAAGGAGCAAGATCGCTACGTCAAGACGTTCGGGACGAGAAGGTCTCCGAACTGAGACGCAGGTAGCTGAGGTCCAAACGACGAAGCACGAGTAGCCAGGAGGCAAACAACAGGAGAGGTCAGACCTAAGCGGGCACCCGAGAAAGCGGCAGGGATTGTGGTGTAGACCCGGTGGACTGTGTAGGAGATCGCGTGCTTGAACCAGGCGATAGCCTGGTGTGTCCGTGCAATCCAAGCAGGCGTGGTACCGGCGCCACCAGTCCGAACCAGACGTGGGGTTGACGCGTTGCTGTTCCACAGGCGTTTGCCTTGGGGATCACAGCCGTGAGCTTCCGTGAGTCTGCGTACGACAACAATTCCCAGCCCACGCGACGAGCGCCCAACAACAAAGGTCCGCGCCACCCAGGACGACGAAGGCGGTAAGACAGTGGAACCAGGCCGCTGAGCAGGACACCCAGGTCCGACCGCGCCGGCAGAAGAGAAAAGGTAGGGTGGAACGTTCGTCTTTCACTGGGCGTCTTGCTACAGGGACTGCGGCGTATCCGGGCGACAGCGCGGTGCGTCGGAAGGAACTGGACAAGCGTCTGGCGGGACCGGCCGGGACAGAGCAAGGGACAAGAGGTTGTGGCTAGCTAGGCGTATGCCTTTGAGAGCCCACCAATTGTTCACCCTAGTCTGAGAACGGTGACGCTTCCCTAAGCCCTCGACCTTTCTTCGCACGCGTCAGCGGCAATACCAGGCGAAGATCCGAGGCCACGACGAGCGAGAGCAGAGGCGTCCGGACAATTGAAACACATTGTACACTGAGATCGAATAAAGACCCGAGAACGAAACTGCGAGTGTTATTACTGGTAACCGGGTGATCACGTTATTCTACAAATTTGGTGGGACGAACACACAAACTCTACTGAGCTAGCCGCACGTATTTCGTAGCGAGCAGACCAACAAAATCAGTTCGTTACACCTTGGCTGCACCTGAAGGGGGCATCATGGCACTGGGGCCTGGAGATGTTCCCATGGCGACGGCGTTGGGCGGCTTATACTCAGTCGCCTCAGATTTGAGGCGGGGTCCGATCCTGTGGTGGTGGCCAGGCAGGTGGGCTCATGCGCCAGCTTCGCTGCCTTGAAATAAGTACGGCCAGACTCCGTCGTCACTGCCGTTTGAGTAGGTTTTTTGGGAGATCCTGACTCCTTTTTGTTTGTATTTTTGGACTCCATGTAGTTCCCACGAGTTGCGGAGAAAAAGAAGGTCCACCCGGGCGGAAGTCCGCGACGCTCGGGTAAGGCTTTTTAGAACAGGGTCGCCAGGTGCCCTGAGCTCTCCGTTTGAGACTGAGCTATTTTGTGACCTGGGCCCTCAATCAGGCTGACTCTCGGCACGGGTCGAGTGACACCTTAGTCCGGCCCAACTACCATTTGCCAGCATCCTCTGGCAGGGACATAACCTTACCAGCCGCCCTCGCGTGGAGAGTATAGTCGCACTTCCGGGTGTATAGACAATTACGGCGCGTTTTTCTAGAAAGCTTGAATCTACACGTTAGTCCCCTTGTCCATCACCCGACTGACGGCCTTAATTTAGGTTAATAAGAGAAATAAAACGGAAAGAATGAAGTCAACTTGTAATATAATGAAACATCAACATGTGTAAAGTTAAACTTAATTATCGTTAAACAAAGGGGTAGCTAATAGAATATGTACACCAGCTACCATCCAAGTTTCCCTAACGCCTGGCTGGATAGAGACTTGTTAATCCCGATTTTCTCTTCATTTGTGGGTATAGCCTATCATGATTTTTATTAGTCCACCATATTAGATCCAGTAGTGCACTTATTTTCTTAATTAATGTTAGGGTATAGCTAAGGTAGAAAAAAGCCCACATCAATTCAGACGAGCATAGCGCAGAGCATCGCTAGAAGTGCACTACCTCTACACGCATACCGAGTGGCCTCCTGAAATCCTTTCAGGCGATGTTGAACGCTACAAGCTTTACGTGCCTTTACCTTTTTGTTGGCAGGGCACCCTTTGATCTGGAGTCGTGAGGACCAGCACATTTTACACAGCGAACTTCAATGAAACAATAGTGCTAGGCGTGTGCGAACCCTTGGCATCTGAAACTCTGCCAAACGTCATTGAATTTCAGTGGTTGCTCTATGTTGACGACCGACCTGAAAATCCTCTTTATTTAATTTGGTCACGTCAGGGATGTAGATTAGGGTGGCTTGAGGGTCTTTTGGGTCGGGTTCGGTTTCCCTGGTTCGGGTTCGTTGGAACTGGGCACTGATGCGGAGAGTGCATTTGCAGTCAATAAGAACAGTGCCACAGTTTTGGACTTGTCCATATAGGCAAATCAAGTTAGCTCTTGCTAAAGTAGCGCAGTTATAGGTTAATCAATAAACAAAAGAAAAACATTGGCTGTGCGCGTCCGAACGCAACAAATGCTAGGCCTACTCTCTATTTTGAAAATTTTACTTTTGACAAATAAAGGAATCCAGGTTGCATTTTTATTCTTTATTGTTCAACGTTTAGCTTAAGACTAAAAATCAAATGTGAGTAAAATTTATGATTAGACTCAGTGCTTTAAGAATATATTAGTGTATTTCGGGAGAGCATTGCTTTCGGATGCTAAATTTGAGGATTGCATTAATTACATATTGGGATTATGTGTTTCATAATCTATATATTTACATAGAGCTAACAAACAATTTAAATTAAGAGCTAGCGAATGAATTAGAGCTATGGCAGCAGGCCGTTAACTCAGGTATTACACAATATTTGATGTTTACTAGTCGTGATTGAACACTCGACGTGTGCAGACGAGCTGCGAACCGACAGCAATTGTCTTTTTCAATTTTCAAGAGCCGTTACTTGTGCCCAGCCAAATCGCGTCGCGTGATATTGTCGCGCGTTCTGATTCGCTTAGCCTGCGACCTATCGGTCGTACTCACTAATACCGATGCACACTCCAGTGTGCAGCTCCAGCAGCAAGGAAAGCACCTCACACTCGGAACCGGACGAGATTAAGCGCAAATCAGCTAGAAAAGCGCAAGGAGAGGAGCCTGACGACAAGCCAAGCTGAAGCACAGCCCTGCGTAAAAAGTGGGCTAACAATACCTTTGCCATCCTTTCGAGCGAAGAAGACGACGACGACCAAGAAAGCACTGATGACGAACCCGGATCTGCTACCGATGAACCTAAGGCCAAAACCCCCGAAAAGCCAAAACCCACCCGGAAGACTATTAAAACACCTCCGATCTTTATCCCTGATGTGACTAACTTCTCGGCGCTCATCAGGATGATCACAACGCTTGTGGGCCCGAAGAACGAATTCACATACAAGACCGTGGAAGACAACAACGTTCGCGTCATGATGCCGGACAAGGAGTCCTACACAGCTTTGCGTCTCCAGCTCGTGGCACGGACCTTCCAACCGAAGAGCTAGAGAATCTATAGAATAGTCATTAAAGGACTCCACCACTCGACTGACCGGAATGAAATTGTTGAAGACTTTCGCAGCCAGGGTCACATTGTGAGAGATCTGCATAATCCCCTTCTTCGCCAACCTTGAACCTTCCAGCAACAACAAGGTCATGCGGATCTGCATTTTCCATCTGTCTGCCAAAAATGTTTTTGCCACGCCCACTCTAACGCCCACAATTCGCCAAGAACTGTCAGTGTGGAAATTTCTCCTTCGCACCTCCACTAGCTGAGTAACGGGTATAAGATAGTCGGGGAGCTCGACTATAGCATTCTATAATGTTTTTATATTAATAAAGTGCCCTATAAACAGACTCTGCCATCACGTAGCAATGGATTAGAATACATGTTGATGGTTTTCGTCTTAAAACGAGTTGCAGATATTCAAGAGATGTCGCAATTTGGCGACACGAAAAATTTGTGTTACGTTAAGGAGCTAATAGATTATTTTTGGATCTCTGAGCAATTGTTCTTGCATAAGCTCTTATTGCAATACCAGAAACGAATCATATGCTTTAGCAAATAAAGTAAATTTCGGTTTACTTAAAACTTCAAAGAGTTTTCGTATGGGGCCTTTTTATACCCGTTAAAGGTATACTAGATTCGTTGAAAAGTATGTAACAGGCAAAAGGAAGCGTTTCCGACCATATAAAGTATATATATTCTTGATCAGGATCAATAGCCGAGTCGATCTGGCCATGTCCGTCTGTCCGTCCGTATGTACGTCGAGATCTCAGGAACTATAAAAGCTAGAAAGTTGAGATTCAACATGCGGACTCCAGAAACATAGAAGCAGAGCAAGTTTGTCGATTCATGTTGCCACGCCCACTCTAACGCCCACAAACCGCCCAAAACTGTAACGCCCACACTTTCGAAAAATGTTTAAATATTTTTTCGGTTTTGCATTAGTTTTGTAAATTTCTATCGATTTGTCAAAAATCTTTTTGCCACGCCCACTCTAACGCCCACAAAGCGCCAAAAACTGTCAGTGTGGAAATTTCTCCTTTGCATTTCCACCAGCTGAGTAACGGGTATCAGATAGTCAGGGAACTCGACTATAGCGTTGCGACTATCGTCAAAAACGGTCTTATATGTCTCCATATGAAATATCTCCAAAGTGGGGTGTGTTACGGAGTTTGTACAAGTCTGCGTTCTAGATGTCTTAACACAAATATACGGGACCACCAGCGAAATTTCCTGAGCAATTGCTTAACATTGGATATGAAGCAATACCATTACAGAAAACCCACTATGCATAAAGTTGGAATGTCGCATCAACAACTTCTACGGAAGTCGCGAAAAAAAATATCTCGTACAGTAAGGTACATCTTAAGTAATTTTCGGGTGCTTATGTCGGCATGGTTGCAAAAGTTAATAAGTTATTCCAAAGTATACAATTGCCAATATCAAAAGTTTCAATTTAGTTGTTTTTAGTTTAGGCCTTTTTCTTGCGTCTCACCAAAAAACTGTGCATACTCAAAATAAAATTAATTTAGATTAGGTTTATATTTTAATATGATTATTTTTTGTTGTTTATAGCAAAATTTAAAGACTTGTTGAGCAAATAAAAAAAAAATACAAGCATGAAAACTAAACTTTACTGTTATTTTAGGACTAACTGCAGCAGAACAAGTTACTGCCCGAGATGATAAAATAATATATATAAAAAAGTAAATAGTTGGTAAAAGGAAAATCTTTCAAAGCTTTTCCAATGAAAAAGCTTTTTATTCTGTCATAAACCAAAAACCTGTCAGAATATTGCTGTAGTTTTTATAGTATTTTTGTGTGACGAGTTTTGTTTTTTAGATCTTTATAATTTTAAAATATTTTATAGGAGTTAAAAAAATATGTTTACTGCAATTTAATGAAATTATACCTAAAGAATAAACTCTCTTTATATTCAAGAGCTTTACAAATTGCTTTACCAAATGATAGAAATCATGCGCATACAGTAAACTTTTACAATGAAATCGATAAATAATAAAAAGATGTACCATGTATTTTCGTGTTAAATAGTGAGAGAAAAGAACTTTAAGAAAAGTTCTAAAATGCGTTTTTACAAAAAATCAAAGTTTAGCAGATTATAGTACAATACATTTGAAAAATTTACTGAAATCAACAAGCGAACGTGAGTTTTCCATTTTGTTTAAAGGAAATACGTACAATTAATATGTGTTCCAATATATATATACACATACAAATATACATGCAATATGTACACATATATATATTTATATACTTTTATACTTATTGATATTAAATATACATTTTATTAATCTTAATAACCGATTACGGATTTCAGATGTTAACCTGTTGAAATATGTGCTCAAAAACACTACTTAGTTGTATGCAGTCTCTTCAAAGTGATTTTGGCGTGTAATTTCGATCATGATTATATTCCAAAGGCAGTTGGTTTTTAAAGTTCATGTTAATATAAATTCCAATCGAAAGCTAATTTCAATACTTTCGGCAGAAATACAGTACATTTAAGTAAGACTTGTAAGCCTTTCAATAGTTTATATACATATGTATATGAAACAAGAGAGAACGCTATAGTCGAGTTCCCCGACTATCTAATACCCGTTACTCAGCTAGTGGAAGTGCGAAGGAGTCTTCATGACTGACAGTTTTTGACGGTTTGTGGGCGTTAGAGTGGGCGTGGCAAAAAGTTTTTTGGAAAATCGATAAAAATTTACAAGACTAATAAAATAATATAAAAATATTAAAACATTCTTCAAAAGTATGGGCGTGGCAGTTTTGGCCGGTTTGTGGGCGTTAGGGTGGGCGTGGCAACCAGTTTTTCTGCAGATCGATAGAAATTTACAATACTAATAAGAAAATGAAAAAATATCTAAACATTTTTCAAAAGTGTGAGCGTGTCAACATAAATCGACAAACTTGAGCTGCGTCTATATCTCTGGAGTCTGTATGCTTACTCTCAATTTTCTAGCTTCTATGTATAGTCCGGAGATCTCGACGTTCATACGGACGGACAGACAGACGGACGAAAGACATTAGAATAACAAGATGCGTAACGCCATACGATTTTTTTGCACACGATATTTTTGTGCTGGCTCTAGCGCTGGCTCCAGGCTCTCTCGAAAAGCCAGAGAGCGGAGAGCTCTAGAGCCACCAGCTGTCTTGTACCATACAACGACAGCTGACCACTGTATTGGTGCACACGTATGCACATGCATTGTAAAAATGACAAAATATGCCCTTCATCTTAGAAGTTCTTAGACTTTAAATCTATTTTATTTTTTATAAATTGACACCACTTAAAAACTCTAGTTTTGCATTGCCTTAACATAACAATTATTCAAATTCAACACAGAAATAATAATAGCACAATCTATGTACATAATAAGTGCTTCAAGAAATCAATTTTGCAATAAACAGATTCCATATTTTTATTTATTTTATATATATTCATTTTTTAATATAAATTATTTGTATGAAATATTTATTTTTGAAATGTAATTTCTTCTTTTAAAAATTCTTTGTTTTAAATTACAGTAGTAATAATTTACTTTGTATAAGTTTTAATTATTTACTATAGTTATTTAGTCAAATTACTAGTATGAAAATTATCCATTTTCAGTATTTAAAATGCAAATAAGATTCAGTTAAATTATTTTCTTATATTTTATTTTGTTGTTTTAAAGCGCCATTTTTTTTGTTTTTTCTTTTAATACGTTTTCTTTTTCTCTTAAAACGTTTGCTTAAAGCTGTTGAACATTAAAACATTTCAAGTCGACTCGACAATTGTAATGGCCTCCCCGTAGTGTTCCCTGGGTACCGATTATTACATATATTACATATTAATAATTATCAATATAAATATAAATATGTAAACGGTAGCTAATTCAAGCGGCGATTTTATCAAACGAATGTTAAAAAAAACCATAATAGTTTTAAATCGAAATTGACCAAAACATTAATCAAATTCGTTTCATAGATCAAAATTGATTTCGGCCCGTAAATCGTATTCTAACAGAAGCACGCACACATACACACTATCTCCTTTAATGTTTTTTTTTCACAAGAGCAAGACAATTCCATTTTTAGATTTTTACGCTCTCAATTTTAGGCGAGCGAAAAGAGAGCAATTTTGGTCGTCACCAAAAAAGTGGTTGCATAGTGCAAAACCAATGTATGGCCGTTACGCATCTTGTTATTATGTCTTTGGACGGACAGACGGACATGGCCAGATCGAGTTGTGAGTTTAAAATTTAATAAATACAATATATTCTCATGTGCAGAAAATGCAAATTAAAAAATAAGTACAACAAATAAATGATATCCAGCAAGTTGTGGAGTTGAATTACAAATTAATTTGATATTTAACTCTCGCTAGGAAATACAACAAATATAGAAAATATAAATAATTTGTAGAATTCTTGATTTAATTCTATAATACCCGCAAAATATTTTTTTACATAAAAAACTGTCTTATGTATAGGGATACTGGGAACATCTCCTCAGACGAAGAAGTCCTAGAACTTTTACACGGAAGAGTGCCGTGTTTCGCCAGTAAAAAATCGAATTGAGATACCGTCAACCAGTAGGGCATCAGAATCTCTTATATCCACGCCATACTAGCGCGCTTAGACTTCACGTGTGCGGTCAAAATTCCGGCACACGTAACAAAACAAGAATTAAGTTTGTCGAGACAGGGAGAATTACCCCTGCTCAAGTACACGCTTTACACGCGTTCATATCTGGTTTAAAAAAATCATTAAAAATTACCGTTTTTTCCGGCACAACCGCGGGACTTGCCATAAACATTGGCGTTAGCCAAAAAAGCTGAGTCAAGTAACGACAGAAGTATTTTCGCGGCTACGTTCGCCCGACAACGAAGAAAGAGCCCATTGGCCAAACAACCAGCGATAGGCAGGTTGGAAAAGTTCACAGTCATACGGCAAACTGAACCAAAATTCGGGGGCGATTAAAAAAGACCCCCATTTTGTCAGGAATTCAAAGGAAGCAAACAATCAAAGTGGTTCCTTTAAAGAAAAGCAGGTAATGGCCAAAGCCAACCGGCGCTAGAGCCAATGGATGTTGACACCTCCTCCCGGTCCAAACAAACCACAACATGGCAAAGAGGGCGGTCAGCACGGTCTCAGCAAAAAATCAACTTCATGCCGGAAGAAAACTCCGACGAAGAAGATTATGACTCCGTTGCCCAAGCAAGCGCCATAGAAATAGAGGACGAACTGGATGCAACGGACTCCCGCAATTGTTCAGGGTAAAGTCCCTGCTCCCCTACATTACACGTACGGTGGCAGGAGGAGAAATAAAACTATTACTCGATTCGGGCACCTCAAAAAATTATATTACTCCACTCCCGGGGCTGAAAGGCGTCGTGGTACCAGAAAACCCCTTTACTGTAAAGTCAATCCATGGCTTAACCAAAATTTATGCGAAACTTGATTTTACCGGAAATGTTCTAATTACTAGTAACGGAACTAAAAAGATCCAGTTTACTAGGGCAGAAAACCTTAACTTCATTCAAATCGATGATGAAGACGTAACTCGTTCGATAAAATGATAGTTGAAAATAACAAAGCCTTCGCTTCCGAGTAACGGGTATAAAAATGAAAATCTGCTGTGGTTGACCGATCTAAAGCTGGTAGAAGATAATAGTCCCAAAAAAATTTATTTTTGCAAGGTATGAGTATTAACTGTTAAAGTTTAATGCTACGCTAAAAAAATATTTCCAAAAAAAAGATTGTGCATAAAATTTAATAATAACAATTTTTGTAGAAAATTTTTGTTAGAAACAAAAAGTTATCTAAGTGTTATTTAACTTTTAATCTTTTAAGCTCGAAATAAAAAACTTTCGTCTACCAATTTTGCAGAAATCCGCCAGCTATTAATAGCTACATTTATATAGCTAAACCTAGAAACTGAGAGACTAGTTTACGTAGAAACGAACGGACAGATGGAAGGATTGACTGTCAAAAATATATATTCTTTATGGTCGCGAATGTCGCTGCCCTGCAATCTTCTAACTGAAACTGTTATACCGTTACAGACGGTATAATCAGAGGACTTTTTTCATAATTTAACACAATAAACCCTTTCTGAGCAATGCAAAACCGATTTATATATATCAGATCGACTATGGTATTAGTATTAGGTTGTACTTACTTTAAAGACATTTATATATGAGGGTCATCCTCTGTACTTTTTATGTATTCATTGTACTTGGTCTCACTGATCTCTTGATCTAGAAACGGCATTCCTAATGAGGCAAATGTGTAACATTTATTTAATGATTATCAATAATTTATTTAAGAATTGCTAATAAATTTTAGTCAGAAGTTTGCAAAGACATTTTAAACAATTTAACGTACCTATATTCCTGATCAGTATCAACAGTCGTGTCGATGCGAGGGCTACTATATGTATGTATTTCTGGCCTAATAATGGAAATACGAATATTTATCAACGAAAATGGTTTTATTGTTTTTCAAAATATTCTCCATCAAGATTTATATACTTTTGCATGTGCTCAAACCAATTTTCGAAGCACTTTTTCCACTCCGATTGAGACACCTCCAAAACATGGTTTTTGAATGCTTCAAAATCATCTTCTGGCGACGAAAATCGACCCACACGGTCGATTGCTGTTTTGTTTCGGACTCTTACGCATAGATCCATGATTCGTCACCTGTGGCGATCTTATAAACGTCTTTTGAAGCACCGTGATCGTATTTTTATGGCATTTCATTAAACCAATTCACACGAGCTTATTTTTGAGCGATTGTTAAATTGTGCGGGATCCAACGAGAACAAACCATTTTTACGGCCAGGTGTTCATGCAATTTCGAATATAAATTATAAGTCGTTAATGATATTTATTTACCGCTCTCCCGTTAGGGCGAGGGTCGCAATATATAAGTATTTATAATTACAAGGCGTAAGCCTGGGAGTATGATTAACAAGAGAGAACGCTATAGTCGAGTTCCGCGACTATAGGTTTGAGGGCGTTAGAGTGGGCGTGGCAAAACGTTTTTTGGCAAATCGATAGAAATTTACAAGTCTAATACAAAAATGAAAAAATATCAAAACATTTTTCAAAAGTGTGGGCGTGGCAGTTTTGGGCGGTTTGTGGGTTAGAGTGGGCGTGGCAAAAAGTTTTTTGGCAAATCGATAGAAATTTACAAGACTAATACAAAAATGAAAAAATATCAAAACATTTTTCAAAAGTGTGGGCGTGGCAGTTTTATGCGGTTTGTGGGCGTTAGAGCGCTGCGTCTATGTCTCTGGAGTCCGTATTTTTAATCTCAACTTTCTAGTTTTTGTAGTTCCTGAGATCTCGACGTTCATACGGACAGACGGACGGACAGACGGACATGACCAGATCGACTCGGCTACTGATCCTGATCAAGAATATATATACTTTATATGGTCGGAAACGCTTCCTTCTGCCTGTTACATACTTTTCAACGAATCTAGTATACCCTTTTACTCTACGAGTAACGGGTATAAAAACTAACTTAAGAATCCGGTCCCAGTGCAACAGTAGGCCAGGTCAGCACTTCTGCATCAGGCCGATCACTCGTTCCGCGAGTGCTCCGTGTGGGTTCCGGGCAATTGCACTTGGATTTTATCTCTTTCAATTTTATAAATTTGATTCATTGCTGTTGCGAGTTCATTCAATCGTGTTTGGAATTTGATATTTAATTCTGTTTGGCTTTCTTCTGTTTTTAATAACTGGTCTTGATTGAATTTTATTTTTTCCCAATCGTTAAAGTCGGGGGCCGATCGTGCCGTCACGATCAAATTTAAACTCCTAGCAGCCCTATTGTGGAACCTTAGAGTGGCTACTAATTTGCGAATGTGTGTCAAGTCCGTCATAATTACTGGTGTCCGGTGGTCGTCTGTAAATGTCCTTGTCATTGTCTCCGTCTGGTCGGCGTAGTCCTCATACGTTGTCATGTTTGTCGAGTGTTGCAAATATCCGTACGATTTCCAGATGACGATTCCATTGTCCCCTTTTGGGATGTAGTCTGCGTTCGTATATTCATTAAGTCGTACCGTCGCGTCTGTCCTAACAGTCGTTAGTATAAGAATTATAATGGAATACCGTAACCTAAAAATGTATAAAAAATATTGGAAACGGGGTCAGGAATCTTGCGCAGATGTTTATCGTAGATTGTCCTTGTGGACAACCCTCCCCTTTATTAGGACCGTGGTCCCCAGGTCTGCCTTTATGATTTCTTCCGAACATTCGGTTGTGTCATTTTGGCCGGTTTCCAGCTTTAAGCATCTGGCTATTTTTGCCAGCGTACTATGAAACCTTTCTACCTGCCCGTTCGAGGCGGGGCGTTGGAAATGGTGATATTAAAATGATTTAGTAACATTGTTTTATGGTTTCGGAATTTAGGGATCTTTCGTTATCGCCGTAAATGGTTTTTATTTTTGGAAATAAATTTATTATGTGTAATAGGGGAGATTTTACGTCCACAATAGCCCTCGATGCAATGGCCTGCACTGTGGCCAATTTCGAAAGTTTATCAATGCACGTAAGAAAAAGGGTTCTATCTGTTGAAAAGATGTCGATGTGGTGGATTTCCCCCACAAAGGAAGGTATCGGTGTTTCTGCTACCGCTTGTTTGGATGGTGGACGTTTAGCCATTGAGCAGGTCTTGCACTTCAAAGTTGTTTCTGTTGCTAACCGTAGAATCTTAGGAAAAAAATGCCAAGATCGGTAGGGAGCAATGTACTGCGTTAACTACTTCAGCACGTCTTGTAATGCATTAAGAAGATTTTTCTCGGTTAGAAATCTTTATTATGTGTCTCACCTTGCTTATAAACAAGATGAATGTAATGCTGTTTACTTCTTCAATTATAATTTGATTCCTGAAACAGTTTACCGGGTTGTCCGTTGTGTCAATAGTGTAAGTTACCGACTGTTCGCTGTGTATTGTTGCTACATCTGACTGCTCGTCTTTTAGTACGTTTATCTTTTGGCGAGACAGCGCGTCCGTCACAAGGATTTCTTTGCCTGGTTTGTAGACCAGTTTGGTGCCGTGATCATCGATCATTTCCCTCCAGCGCTTTAATTTCGCGTTAGGGTTTTTATCTGAGACGGCAAAAGTAAGTGGTTGGTAATCGAACCTCTGCATTGACGAATTCAGTCACACCCATGGGGTTTGGGTATGATTATGAATATACCGGCTCCCCATCTGCTTTAATTGTGTCGATAGTGTTTATATCGAATGGTAATGCCTCGTCTGGGTCAGCGAAGGCTTTGTGATTTATAACTATCATTTTATCGAACGAGTTACGTCTTCATCATCGATTTTAATGAAGTTAAGGTTTTCTGCCCTAGTAAACTGGATCTTTTTAGTTCCGTTACTAGTAATTATATCATTTCCGGTAAAATCAAGTTTCGCATTTTATTGTTTAAGCAAGTCGAGACCAATAATACCGTCAAATACTTTGAGATTGTTCAAAATAAAAAAGGGGTGTTCTTACTTTAAACACCGAAACTAGACATTTTTTATAAATTTTGGTAAAGCCATGGATTGACTTTACAGTAAAGGGATTTTCTGGGGCCACGACGCCTTTCAGCCCCGGGAGTGGAGTAATATAATTAATATAATTTGAGGTGCCCGTATCGAGTAATAGTTTTATTTCTCCTCCTGCCACCGTACGTTCAATGTAGGGGAGTAGGGACTTTACCCTAAACAATTGCGGGAGTCCGTTGCATCCAGTTCGTCCTCTATTTCTATGGCGCTTGCTTGGGCAACGGAGTCATAATCTTCTTCGTCGGAGTTTTCTTCCGGCATGAAGTTGATTTTTTGCTGAGACCGTGCTGACCGCCCTCTTTGCCATGTTGTGGTTTGTTTGGACCGGGAGGAGGTGTCAACATCCATTGGCTCTAGCGCCGGTTGGCTTTGGCCATTACCTGCTTTTCTTTAAAGGAACCACTTTGATTGTTTGCTTCCTTTGAATTCCTGACAAAATGGGGGTCTTTTTTAATCGCCCCCGAATTTTGGTTCAGTTTGCCGTATGACTGTGAACTTTTCCAACCTGCCTATCGCTGGTTGTTTGGCCAATGGGCTCTTTCTTCGTTGTCGGGCGAACGTGGCCGCGAAAATACTTCTGTCGTTACTTGACTCAGCTTTTTGGGCTAACGCCAATGTTTATGGCAAGTCCCGCGGATTTTTTTAAACCAGATATGAACGCGTGTAAAGCGTCATCCTTGTGTTCCTCATAAAGGTCGGCAACTGCGGCGTCTCGTGTGTCATTATTGTTATACCCGTTACTCGTAGAGTAAAAGGGTATACTAGATTCGTTGAAAAGTATGTAACAGGCAGAAGGAAGCGTTTCCGACCATATAAAGTATATATCATAGCTCGCAAATAACTGTCAACCGTTTTTCGTTTCGCGGTCTGCACTCGAACACAACCGAAATAGACGACGCGCGAGTGCTCTCGCTCTGAACAGAACTTTTCGTTTCTCTTTGTTTTGGTTTTCGGTCAACTGTTCTCAGTCGCGTGGTTCTTGTTATGCTCACTCAACAACAACTCAGAGAGAGCGAGCCAACTGAACGCTCGCTCGTTGAGGGTCAGCAGAAGACCGAAAAAACGAAAGACTCATCGTAAACGGTCTTTTGTCTTCAGTGCCTTTTAAACAAAGCTTAGGAAAAATTTTTTTTTTTTGGCACAAAAATTAAAATACTCCATACGCACTCCACAAGCACGCGTGACTTACAAGTTGACTGATATTTCGCATATATGTACATACACAAATGCAAATGCAAAAGACTTTTATTTTCTTCGCTCGTTGCAAAACGGTCAGCGAATAAGCAGAGCAATAGGGAAACACGAAATTGGTTTTTGGTTGAGCACAGACCATTCGTTCAAGAGACACTGGTGAACGGTTCTTGTCTGATTTTTTGCGCAAGTGGTGCGCATAAAACAGTTATTTGGTGACTGCAAGAAACGGTCAACTGTTATTTGCGAGCTCTGGTATATATATTCTTGATCAGGATCAGTAGCCGAGTCGATCTGGCCATGTCCGTCTGTCCGTCCGTCTGTCCGTCTGTCCGTATGAACGTCGAGATCTCAGGAACCACATAAGCTAGAAAGTTGAGATTAAACATACAGACTCCAGAGACATAGACGCAGCGTAAGTTTGTTGATTCATGTTGCCACGCCCACTCTAACGCCCACAAACCGCATAAAACTGCCACGCCCATACTTTTGAAAAATGTTGTGAAATTTTTTCACATTGTTGTTTGTCTTGTAAATATAACTCTATATACCAAAAATCTTTTTGCCACGCCCACTCTAACGCCCACAAACCGCCAAAAACGGTCAGTGTTGTAATTTCCCTTCGCACATTTACCAGCTGAGTAACGGGTATCAGATAGTCGGGGAACCCGACTATAGCGTTCTATCTTGTTTAATTTGCATTTTCTGCACATAAGAATATATTGTATTTATTAAATTTTAAACTCACAAATTTGTTGAATATTTTTTATTTGTTGTATTTATCGTATTTTTACACTAATAAAATGTATTTCTGTGATATATTTTATTTGTTGGCGAATTTTTGAACAAAAAGCCTACTCACATGTTAATATATTAATTATACCCGTTACTCGTAGAGTAAAAGGGTGTACTAGATTCGTTGAAGTATGTAACAGGCAGGAGGAAGCGTTTCCGACCATATAAAGTATATATATTCTTGATCAGGATCAATAGCCGAGTCGATCTGGCCATGTCCGTCTGTCTGTCCGTCTGTCCGTCCGTATGAACGCTGAGATCTCAAGAACTGCAAAAGATTGAATGTTGAGATTAAGCGTACAGATTCCAGAGATATAGACGCAGCGCAAGTTTGTCGATTCGTGTTGCCACGCCCACTCTAACGCTCACAAACCGCCAAAAACTGTCAGTGTTAAAGACTCTCCTTCGCACTTTAAATAGCTGTGTAACGGGTATGAGATAGTCGGGGAACTCGACTACGTTTTTTATTAGATTTTTCCACTTTGTTGGGATTTTGTTTTTTTTCACTTCAGGTGGTTGGTTTTAATTCGATTTTCCCACTTTATGGGAAGCTGGTGATTTTAATTTTTTCACTTCGGGTATTGCACTTTTACTTTGCAAATTCCTTATCGCGTGCTTCCGATTTCGTCGTTGGTTAAGTTAATGATATTTATTTACCACTCTCCCGTTAGGGCAACTTCAGGCCTCTGGTTCGCAGCAGAGCTGCTGGAAGAAGGCCAGGTCAGCACTTCTGCATCAGGCCGATCACTCGTTCCGCGAGTGCTCCGTGTGGGCTCCGGGCAATTGCACTTGGAGTACGCGATCAGCAGTTTGTTTAGTGCGCGTGCAGACCACCGGATATGGCCTGCAATTCAGCAGTTTCACTCCGTGAGAACTGCTTGTGTTAACTTGTATGTTGGTGGATAAAATGCATAGGCATGCCTCTATCTGAAGGTATTTTACATGACGGTCTGGCATTATCAGTTCACGCACGGCATCGATGTTTTCTGTCACAACGGCTGTTTTTTGTTTACGGAATTCGTTGTACCAGTTTTTCACAGTGCTATACAGAGATTTAAGTTTATCGATGCACTCTTGTGGTGAATCCACGTCGAAAAATGATCGCATGAAAATGTTCACAAGTTAATTCCATTTTTTGGCCGAGATTAATTTTTTAATTTCCTGTAAATAAAACAATTCACGATTAAATGACAAAACGTTCTGAGTAATGTTATGCTAAAAAATATCAAACTTTCCAATGGCATTTCCATTGCAGATTGCACCTGGAAAAACTTTGTGTTGCCTAGGCCAGAAATATATATATAACAGCCCTCGTGTAGCCATGTCCGTCTGACCGTTTCTTAAAGTCTTCGTTCTATTGCAGGTAGTATTTAAGTCGGAATGGTTGCTCCTCATTTTCCTGGCTTGTGCCAGCTAAAATCCGAAGGCGGAATATCGTCTAGAATTAGCTCCTATAAGGGTGTCGAAATTTATTAAGTGCCAATAAATCGACTTCGCCTCTCAGCCGTTAAGGCGTTTCTGATCAAACCAATTGCATCATCAAACATTTAAAGTAAATTTGTCCCAAAACGATCCGTGTGGGCATCTGTGTGTAGATCTGTGTGCTGTTCAGAGGCTCATCGGTAAAAATCTGTGTGAGTTTCTGAGTTAACTGAAAATACTCCTCTTTCCATTTTAAACGATGCATCTTTTCTCAGGAGACAGACTGCATCGCTCTTCTGGACAAAATCGTCGACATTCTGCAGTGCGTTCTAAAAAAATTGATACATTAATGTCTGCAGTACTCTCCTTGTTTTGTTAACGCACTTACCAGCTGTATATGCACATTTATAAATTGATCAAGAATATCTTCTATTCTTGGAAGTGGGAATTTGTCACTTAACAATTTTAATTGATTTTGCGATTGATTTTTTTTTTTTTTTTAAATTATGTAACAGGCAGAAGGAAGCGTTTCCGATCTTTAAAAGTATATATATTCTTGATCAGGATCAATAGCCGAGTCGATCGGGCCATGTCTGTCCGTCCGTATAAACGTCGAGATCTCAGGAACTATAAAAGTTAGAAAGTTGAGATTCAGCATGCAGACTCCAGAGACATAGAAACAGCGCAAGTTTGTCGATTCATGTTGCCATGCCAACTCAAACGCCCACAAACTGCCACGCCCACACTTTTGAAAAATGTTTTGATATTTTTTCATTTTTTTATTAGTCTTGTAAATTTTGATCGATTTGCCAAACAACAAATTTTGTCACGCCCACTCTAACGCCCTCAAACCTGTCAGTGTTGTGTGTTTTTATTCAGTCAGCGGTGAGTCCGGGTGGGTGTCTCTTTTGTTCATCCAGTGGTTAGGTCGAGTGGGTGTGTTTTTCTCAGGCGTCTGACTGTTCTACTGTTGTCCAGCCTGCTTGCGTTCCTTGCGCTGAGCCTTTTGATCTCGTCTAGTACTGGTGGGATGCCTAGTTCGATGTGGATGGTGGCATTCTCGTGGTACGGGTGTGCGTCAGAGAAATTACCCAGGCATTTGTTCTGGAACCGCTGTATTTTTAGGTGGTTGAAACCCTTGCAGTACCCTACAGCTGTATCCCGTAGGTCCAGATCGGGTTGATGTCTAGTACACCAGAAGTTTTTGTGTTTTTCTTAAGCTTTGACCTAAGTAATTGGGTGTGGGTACATTTGGGATGATGTCTCCATTTAGAGAGACAGCTAAAGTATGTTCCAGCGTTGCAACCAAGGGCCTTTTGCATTCAGTTGACTTTGGTTGATGGCTGTGGCTTCTTCGGGTCAGAGGCGGTGGCTAGGAACGCGGTGTCGTCAGCGTATGTTACGTACTCTTTCGAGTATTTTGGGGAGTATTGCCAGTAAGCTGATCGGATGATAAGAGGCTAGGTTGTCTGTAGATTTTCGCCGTTTCCACTGTTCAGGGGAGTACACAATCCGGAAGCAACTGTTGAAGATGTTGGGTAAGATCTGTGAGCGGTGTAGAGGCAAATATTTTAGTGCTTGCACATCGATGCAATTCAGGCCCAGTGATTTGCTGCTTTTCAATGCTGCTATCTGCAGATCCTTTCCTTGCGCTCTCTTGCAAGTTCTCATAAGGCGTCTTTTTTCAGCCATGAGGACCGGGATGTTGAGGAGAAGGTTGACTGCATAGTGATCGGAGAGGAGGTCTGTGTTGGTGGAGCAGTAAATCTTTGCCTGAACAATTCATTTTAATACGGCGAAGTCCAGCAAATCTGGAGACTTGAAAGGATACGTTGGCAATTGAGTGGGCTCGCCTGTAGAGTGATAGTTCAGACCATTGCGCTGTCTGGATTCCATGGAGAGCTCTTCGTTTTGGGATTGTTGACGCGACACCACCACCAGGTGTGTTTAGCTTCGAAATCCCCTGCTGCTATGAAAGGGCTTTCAAGGGGCTCAAAGAACTCCCGTAGGTTCCTTTCAGAATGACTGGGAGGGAGGTAGACTGCTCCAATGGATATATCTCCCTGCAGGTAGGAGACTCTGATTTTGGCACATTCAGCCCATTCCTCCTGGAACGCTGGTGCTCCGTGAATTGAATTTTGCTTCTGATGAGGATGGCTGCTCCTTCCCTTGTTCTGCCGGATGGATGGTTGGCTTGCATGAGGTCGTATTCGCTGATGTTAAACTGGGATCTGTGGCAGAAGTGGGCAAGCTGGCCGTTTGCATTCCATATGACGATTTTGAGTTTTATTAGCATGGCTTGCTATTTAGGATGGTAGCTACCAGCTGCGTCATTTGGGAAAACATTTTCTTCATCATCCTCGCCAACATGCCTTTAAGGCGGACAAATATTGCCTGTATTTGTCTGGGTTGTGGGGCTTCTAGGGAGGTCCGTTGGAAGAGTATGGGATTAGGAAATAGAATGGGCGATGGTTTGTTGTTTCTCAGAACAAGCCTGGCTTTGGGAGCAGCTTGAGCCTTGGCCTTTGTCACGGTTTTGGATAGTTCGAAAGCAGAATTATCGGGGTTAAGAACTTGATTTAAGTAGGGCCACCTACCTATTAACCTATATCTACCAATGCAGTCTTGGTGATATCGAAATTGCAAGCCTTCACTGGAATAAACCTGGGCATACTAGTGAACGCCATGTCGGCCGTTCTCTTTCCGTTTTAACAGTGAAGTTGATCAGACGTACAAGTCTGATGATCCAAACCACACCCACGTTTTTTTCCTAATTATACCCGTTACTCGTAGAGTAAAAGGGTATACTAGATTCGTTGAAAAGTATGTAACAGGCAGAAGGAAGCGATTCCGACCATATAAAGTATATATATTCTTGATCAGGATCAATAGCCGAGACGATCTGGCCATGTCCGTCCGTCTGTCCGTCTGTCTGTCCGTCCGTACGAACGTCGAGATCTAAAGAACTATAGAAGCTAGAAAGTTGAGAGAAAGCATACAGACTCCAGAGACATAGACGCAGCGCAAGTATGTCGATTCATGTTGCCACGCCCACTCTAACGCCCACAAACCGCATAAAACTGCCACGCCCACACTTTAAAAAAATGTTTTAATATTTTTTCATTTTTGTATTAGTCTTGTAAATTTTTATCGGTTTGCTAAAAAACTTTTTGCCACGCCCACTCTAACGCCCACAAACCGTCAAAAACTGTCAGTGATGAAGACTCTTCTTCACACTTCCACTAGCTGAGTAATGGGTATCAGATAGTCGGGAAACTCGAGTATAGCGTTCTCTCTTGTTTTTAATTAACAGAGGAATATTTTTTTTATACATTTTTTTTTTAATTTTTTTTTTTAATGTATATATTAAATTACAAATAGTAATCAAATGTAAAAAAGTATTTTTGTCTTAGCATGGCCATACTAATTACAATTATGAAATAAACAATTTTAACCTATTCTTATGTACCGTTTGTTTTTTGTTTTTATTATTCGTTATTGTATTGTTATTATTATATTGTCGTCGTTATTATATTGTTATTTCTATCTCCTATTTCCGTTACTTTTTACGGACCAGTATATTTATATTCCAACTTATGACCTGTTTAATTTCTTAATATGACTTTATCACCTACTGATATATCTATGTTGTTTATTTTCTGATCATATAATATTTTATTATTTTTTTTATTTTCTTCTATCAGTATTCTGGCTCTTATATATGCTACTTCTAATCTGTATTTATTTTCTTTGGCATAGTCATCTATATTATATATGGTCTCTATATTATCTATACTATTAAATTGTTTTGGTAAATTATTTGATTTACCAAATACTAACTCATATGGACAGTAATTATGTGCCATTGACGGGGTAGTGTTGAAACAGAAAACGAAATATTGAAGCCATACGTCCCAATCAGTTTTATCAACCGATCATTGAAAGTTCTATGACTACGTTCTATTATTCCAACTGTCTGGTGGTGGTGTGCCGTAGATGTTATATTTTTAATTTCTAGGTATTTGCATAAATCATTTATAATTGAATTTTTATATTCTGTTCCCATGTCCGTAATGAACGTCTTCATTGGACCGTACTTCAGAATAAATGATTCAAAAATTGCTTTAGCGACAGTGTTCGCGTTTTTATTCGGAATTGGTATGGCAACTAAATATTTAGTTAGGTCACATATTAGAGTGACTGCATATTCATTGCCATTTTCTGATTTTGGTAGTGGACCAATAGTGTCTACTATCACTCTGTCAAAAGCATTTTTTGGTGTATCAGTTAGTATCAATGGGGTCTTACTGCGTTTGGTTATTTTAGCTTTTTGGCATTTTTGACATTTTTGTATGTACTCAGTAATATCTCGAGTCATACCTTGCCAAAAATAATATCTTTTGACCTTGGCCAAGGTTTTTGCAATGCCGATATGACCTCCTTGAATTGGATCGTCATGGAATTTAGACAGTTGGCTTCTTTCTCTTTTTGTTTTTCTATAAGGGTCTCCGGGTTGAGTAGCGCTACTCTTAATGTATTCAATATCTTATTGCCCATTTGTTTGAAATTATCTATTGAAACATGTTCAAAGATATTTTCCCACAGTGCCATTTTGAGTTGGCTGATTTTGTTTATACCGGCTTGCATTTCAAGCCTTTAGAAAAATTTACCTAAGTCTAGGATTCCATTGGTATATAAATCGCTAACATCGTTTCTTGCAGTAATTTTTCTACCATGCTTAAATAAACATAGGGTATGTTTTACATGCAAGGTCACTATTTTACGTTCTTCGTCATTGTTTATGACTTCATATGCGTTGGGCTTAGAAGCTTTCTCTATAGATTGCGTAGGCAATTCTATTTCTTTGTTGTCCGCGCGGATTTTCTGTATATTTTGGTATCTAGTAGTGACTTTCAATATATTTAATGTAATGTTTTGTAGGTCTTTAATGGTTATTCTTCATAATTCTATTCTATTTCTTTGTTATCCGCGCGGATTTTCTGTCTATTTTGGTATCTAGTAGTGACTTTCAATATATTTCCTGTAATGTTTTGTAGGTCTTTAATGGTTATTCTTCATAACGCATCAGCTACATGATTGTCTTTTCCCTTTAAATATTCGACTGTGAAATCATACTCTTCTAATTCTAGCCTCTTTCGTGTCAGTTTAGAACTCGGATTGATCATTGCGAAAAGATAGATTAATGGTCTATGATCTGTTTTGCTTGTTAAGTGTTTTCCATAAATATATGGTCGGAAATGTAATATTGCCCACTGAATTGCAGCTAATTCCTGCTCAGTTGTACATTTATTACTTTTTTTTACTGAAAGCTCTTGATGCGTATGCAATGGGAAGTTAGAGTCCGTTATGGTTTTGAGTTAAAACCGCTCCGTACGCTTGCTTACTTGCATTAGTTATTATACAGAACTCTTTGCTGAAATCAGGATATTGTAGCAAAGTTGGTTCCATGAGATTTGTTTTTAAATATTGGAATGCATTTTGGCATTCATCTGTCCATTCGAAAGGAACATTCTTTTTACATAATCTTGTAATGTGCCGTGAATATTCGGCGAAATTTTTAATGAAACGTCTATAATAATTACAAAATGCTATGAAACGCCTAGCGCTGTCCGCATTGTGCGGTGCACCGCGGTGTAGGGTAATTCATAATGACATCATATTTAAGTCAAGACATGAAAAATACTTTGCTCGTCCAAGTTGATCCAAAATATCATCAATTCTTGGGAGTGGAAATTTATCGGACAGTAATTTTTTATTAATTTGACGATAGTCAATTACTAATCGCCATTTCTTTTGTTCTGAACCTAGAGATGGTTTTTTAGGGACAAGTAATAATGGGCTATTATATTCAGATACCGATGGTTCGACAATACCGTCGTTGATCAATTTTCCAACTTGTTTCTGTATTTCGTTCACCTGACTGTGTGGGCTTCTATAATTTTTTATATATACTGGTTCATCATCTTTTAATCCCAGCTTTTGTTTATAAAAATTATTTGTGCTTATTATTTCATATTCCAATTCGAATATATCATTATATTGGATGCATAAGCTTGAAAGCTGTGATTTGAATTGTGGAGGAAAGTTTTGTTTTAATTGAGATAATACAGAATTTTTTCTATCGTGTAGATTAGTTTTGACTTCTTCGTGGTTCGAAAGTGATTCATATACAAAATTATTTGTACTGACTACTTGATCTTTATTTGTTGTATTGAGTAGTCTTATAAAAGCATTTTTAGATGTTGTTATGGTACTTGCTATGTAAATACCATGCTTAATTTCTTGATTTGGAATCAATACACTGTCTTTTGACGCGGCCGCGCACAATAATAAATTATAAATAATTCATAATAAATAATACATAATAAATAATACCTAATAAATAATACCTAATACATGATACATAATAAATAAGACATAATACATAATAATAGATAAAAACCAAAACATAATAAATAATCGTACAACCATCATAAACAAGTTCAAATTCAAACAAGGCGCGCACGCGCGCCCAAATAACTAGAGGGGCACACTAACCCCGAAACCCGGCCACACTAAGTCGGGCAATTCGGCAACCTACGGGCACACTAAGCAAAGCGCTATATAAAGCGGGCGGCTGGCCTCAGATTGATCAGTCGGTGGTCGGAGTCGACCAAGGTGGAAGTCACCAGCGAGCGGGAAAGCAGCAAGATCAGAACCGGGATCAACAAGTGGTAACTATTGGAGAGTAAGCTCAACCCCTACGTATATACCCCGCCATAGCTGACTTCAGGGTCCTGCTTACGTCTATACGTTGACTTCAGGGTCCTGCTTACGTCTATACGTTGACTTCAGGGTCCTACTTACGTCTCTACGCTGACTTCAGGGTCCAATATAATTCTCTACGCTGACTTCAGGGTCCTGCTTACGTCTATACGTTGACTTCAGGGTCCTGCTTACGTCTACGCTGACTTCAGGGTCCCGTATAATTCTCTACGCTGACTTCAGGGTCCCGTATAATTCTCTACGCTGACTTCAGGGTCCTACTCTCGTCTCTACGCTGACTTCAGGGTCCCATATAATTCTCTACGCTGACTTCAGGGTCCCGTATAATTCTCTACGCTGACTTCAGGGTCTCGTATAATTCTCTACGCTGACTTCAGGGTCCCGTATAATTCTCTACGTTGACTTCAGGGTCCCATATTATTCTCTACGCTGACTTCAGGGTCCCGTATAATTCTCTACGCTGACTTCAGGGTCCCGTATAATTCTCTACGCTGACTTCAGGGTCCCACATACTTCTCTACGCTGACTTCAGGGTTCCGTATAATTCTCTACGCTGACTTCAGGGTCATTCTCTACGTTGACTTCAGGGTCCCACATAATTCTCTACGCTGACTTCAGGGTCCCACATAATTCTCTACGCTGACTTCAGGGTCCCGTATAATTCTCTACGTTGACTTCAGGGTCCCATATATAATATCTACGTCCCCGGACGAAGACGCGAGGTACGAAGAGCCCCGCTGTGGAAGCCGGAAACTAGGCCGAGGGAGCCCCGTACAGTTCTATGTAATTATTGTAACCAAGAAAAGGAATGAATAAACTCTGCGTCTATATTTAAGCCTAGTTAAGGTTAACTGTGCGCATTATCACTGGGACTCGGGTCGGGGATTCCTCTCTAGCACCACTGTCCTGAAACAAAGAAATTTCCTGGACGACCCTGGCCAGCCCTGACTACCCGAGGCACGGCTGAACGTCACAGTCTTCTTTTGAATTTATATGTATTTTTCTAATAACTTGGGATCTTGCTGGCAGAAGTATTGAGTTGTTGCCAGAACTGTATGTTATTGGAACATAAATTGGAAATTTTAAGTTATTGGGTCTGATTATAAGCCAATCTTCAGATGGCTTGAAGTCTAATTGACAGTTGTACTTTTTAATAAAATCGTGTTGGATTATGTATTTGGTTACCTCTTGACTTATTCCTTTTATATCTATAATATAGTTGTCTTCTATGTTATGAAAGACATCAGAATTTTCTTTAACTATTGATATGTCTGCACCTGTGTCTACTAAAAAGACTAGTTCTTTTCCTGTAGCCACATGATTAAATGATACAAATATGTTCTGACTGAGAATAATGGTGTGAACCCTTGCATTTTCTATTGTTGAGTATTTAAAGGGATTTGCGGGTTTTCCGATATATTATTGGCTAACCTGACATTATATTGGTTATTATAGTTGTGGCCTCGATTCGAGTTACCACGGCCTCTTGAGTTTCCTCTATATTGGCCTCGTCCATTAGTGTATTGAGAATTGTTATTATAATTATTGTGACTGAAATTATTGTTGCGACCGCGAAAATAACCTCTATAATTTCCGCGTCCGCGGTTTCCGCCGCGCTGTGAATTATATTTGTAATATAGGACAGTATTTGGCTGTCCGGTTGCCTCTGTGCAACAATTTACAATTTTTAATACGGTCTCATTCATGGTATTGAAGGTACCAGCTTGCATGATAAGTTTTACGTTATTGATAGTACAATTCTTAATCATTGCTTTCACTGCATGCTGAGTGGAATAACTTCTGGCTTTCTCTATGGATAAACCATCTGTTATATATGCACATTCTAACATTTTTGTCATCTGCTCAACCTCTAGTGTGTACTGGTTAGCAGTTTTATTGCGTTGTTGTAGGTTCATCAGTTTTGCTGATAATACTTCTACAGTTTCGCCTTTGACATTGCTTTTTAATTTGGAAATGACATCAGTTATTGTTGTTTCATCTCCGATCACATTTTTGGCAACACCTTTTAGCCTTTTTTTTATTATTCGGCCTCTAATAATTTGTAATGCATCAATAAAACTTTGTAAGTTCTCCGCTTTACCATCAAAAACTGGTATAAGCTTAGATGCTGTATTAATGAAATCGATATTGGTTTGCGCCATTGTGATATTATTGCCTGGTTTGTTCTCTACTATGCTTGAAGAAGTATCAGAATCTGTAGAATTATCCAGATTTGACATCAAGACAGCTGGGATAGTAAGGTTATTTAAATCCTGTTCTACTATTTTAAGGTTTGTCTGAAGCACTTCTAAATCTATTTGATCAGTACTAGCTTGTTCTGTTGATTCCGGTTCATCACCAGTTTCAATTGTTAGAGAAGAGTTAAGTATGGTTGGTACTGATATGTCTATATTAAATTTTGATTTAACTGATATTAAATTAGATCGTAGTCTGGTCAAAAATTTTGATACTTGGGACCAATGATCTTGATTTAACTTTTCTTTCTGGCCGTGTATTAGTCTACGTGCTTCAATAAAGCAATTTACTAGTATCTCTGCATGTTTTTTAACAGTATTTCCTTGAATTGGCCTGTTCTGTGTAAGTGACTTACATGATTTATCAAAGTCAGTTTTTATGTTATTTATTTCTTTATACAATTCGTTCCATTTATTATTGTAGGGATATGAACTCTCTATTCAAGATAAGGGTAAACTGAACTCTATCACATGCTTCCCTAATTGCCTTTAGTGTAGCCATACTTTATTAAATATATTTTAATTTTATTTGTAATTTAATCGTGTTTAATTTATTTTTCTTTCTAAAAGTAGCAAACTTGAATTTATTGTTATTTGTTTTAATATGGTTTGTGCTCTTCTTTTTTTTATTAAATTTTGTCCAGATCATTTGCCTGGCTCATATATTTCTTTATTAAACATTTATTGTGCAATTTATATAATTTATAAAAACAATTTGCGCACATTATAACAACAATTATTATTAACAATGTGTGTATGAATTCAATATCATTATTATTTGTCTCTACTTTATTAATGACATTTGCTGTGGAATCCACTGACTTAACGTCTACTACTGGCATTTTGGGAATATATATATTGTATTTATAACTATTTGTTGTATCTTCACTTGCCTATTGCATTACTTTGCTTTTATGTTAACAAGTGTTCCTACCTATCTTTTTTGCATAGCTTTACGGGCTATACTTCTAATCGAGCGGAGAAAATTCCGCACAATTTTACAAATTTTCTTATTTTAAAAATGATGATCTGCTGCTGAAGATGTTGTTCTTTAAAAAGCATTTTGATCCATTTATTCACCATTTTTGTACTTACATAATTGCTGCAAAAGTGCAGCAATTTGTGTATCATCTAAGCATTTCTTTCGATCCATTATATTATACTTGATTTAATTCAGGAAAAAACATAAGCAAACTAAAACGTGGAGTTTAGAAGTCACACAAAAGATAACCATACGGCTTAGAGACGTATGCAATAGTCAAAACTCCGAAAGCAAAGAACTTACCACAATTTGATGACCACCACCGACAAGCTGCAGAACACGACTGAGCAAAACTAAAAAATGAGCGTGCTCAAAAAACACTCTCGAGAGAGAGAGCGAAAAATGTAAAAAGCACACGTCTCTCAGACGTAGGTTATCAAAGCAGGGTTAAATAATGGAAAACATTGATACGTCTCGAAGACGTATGGTTATCTTTTACGCACCTCCTAGGAGGGTTATCAAAGCAGGGTTAATAATGGTGATCTGTTGCTGAGGATGTTATCCGCGTCAGCTGGTCGTCGCCGGCTTGGCTGCGCTGACGCGAGAGTGCCCCTCTCGCTGTTGTCTTTACTGCTGCTGATGTCCTGGGCCTATTGGCTCAGGCTGGGCCGGCGCTGGTCTTCGCACTGGTCTTTGGTATTAGGCATGTGGATTTACATGCTACCGCGTTTAATGGTCCAGGGCAGTCGGTCGGGCAGGCGTCAATTTTCCTTGGCAACGACTTGGGAGATGGTGGCTTTTGTATTATTTGTTTTTCATTTATGAATTTAATATTCACTGAGTGAGTTGTGGTATTCGGCTTTCTTAGCTGGAGGTCTTGTTTTAGAAAATCTAGTTCGGCAGTTAATTTTTGTGCCGTTGCCCATGGGGGCGGCGTTTTATTTGTATATAATAGCCACTTAATGTGTGCTATTCTTTTATTAATTTTTCTGACCTCCGCGTCTGCCCATTACCACACTCTACTCACTCAGTATTTTTGTTTTTGTTTTTGGTAAAGTCCCTTGATGACTATCCTGTAAGATCTCTCGTCTTTGGGTTGGAATGTACGGTGTCTATTGTTTTTTGCCACTAGCTGATTACATAGTGCTGAGTAAGACTCCTTCTCTGGCTTCATGACTCGAACGTTGTGGTTCCTTTTCGTCTTAAATGTGAATTCATTCCCGGGACCCACTAAGAAAGTGATCATCTTAATCAGCGTGAAGATGTTTATCACGTCAGGGAGTACCTTCTTTCTCGGTGTTTTGGACAAATTGGAGACACGCGGGGGGCTTGTCAACCCATATTCTTTTGGATGGGGCGTGTGGGACTGGGCCCCGTTGCACGGTATACCAGCCTCACCACGTGGCTGATAACTTGCACAAGAAATTCTTCTGTAAGAGCACTGTCCAGATTAAACTGATAACACGCATGGTTTATGGTGCATTGGTGTGGGTGTACAACCGTTAGGCTCCTAGGCTGGGCCAATCAGAGCGCGCGACAAACCACGCGACAATTACTGAAATGTTTTGTTAATATATGTTATGTTTTTCCCAATCGAAACGTCAGGAGGTGACACAACAATAATACTGAGTACGGAGTTCGACGCAAATTTTCGGAATTCGGGGCACAAAAAGTCTAATAACGAACCGCCGAGATATAAGAACCGGCGATCGGAGCACAAAAATCCATCCCTTGTGGAGTCGAAAATCTCTCAATAACGTGATGTAACGTTTAATATATGACTAGACTTTGGCTTTTCCCTCTTTTTTTAAAATATGCATAATGTTGTTCTCAGTAGTTGATTAGTTTACAGGAAAAAATCTTTTATACACATGAGTATGTCATAAACAATTCACATGTACAATACAATATATTATTATATAATATAAAAATTGAGAACAAGTTTCACCAATGATTATAACTCCAGAACGCATGAGCCGCTTTCAACGGTTTTGCATTCGTTGGAAAGGTCTCGAGCTCCGTTAGGACAAGAGCAAAGAGCAAAAGAAAAAAGCGGGAAAACAGTTTTTTACATGCAGCGCCATTTCTAAAACATAGGATGTCATTCTTCTCTGCTCATTTCGTTTTATTTAATTCATGAGACAAACTTTATTTGGTTCATAAATAAATTGTAACAGCAGGCATTTGTTTTTGAGGTGGTTAGTTGAACTGTGTTAATTATGTGTATCGTGCATTTGAGGTTAAACTCACCACTTCCACCTTCTTCGACTTCCTCATCCTCCTTCTTCTTCATCAACTAGAAGATACACGAGCCGAACGCAATAAAGCAAGAAGACTAAAGCATCAACAATCACGCAGGTTTTTAGAAGAAGGAGGAGGAGGAAGACGAAGAAGGAAGAAGAAAAAGGTAGAGGATGAAGAAAGAGGATGAAGAAGAAAAAAAATGATGAAGAAGAAGAAGGAAGAAGAGGAAGACGAAGAAGGAAGAAGAAGGAGAAGGAAGAAGAAGAAGGAGAAGGAAGAAGAAGAAGGAGAAGGAAGAAGAAGATGGAGGAGGAAGAAGGAAAAGGGTTAAGAAGATGGAGGATGAAGAAGGAGGATGAAGAAGAAGAAGGAAGGAATAAGGAGCATGCAGAATTCAGAAGAAGAAGGAGGAGGAAGAAGAAGGAAGAGGTGGAAGACGAAGGAGGAAGAGGACCACGCTCATTTCAACATTTGCGAACAGTTAATGGTCATTTATGTCAGACATATCGCGAAGCATGTGAACACTTATATTTGTTGGAAAATGATGCACATTGGGATTTGACACTTAACGATGCATCGATTTCTTCTTCTCCATATCAAATACGTATGCTATATGCCATAATATTATCGACATGCTTTTCATCGAATCCACTTGATTTGTGGAATAAATATAAAGGTTTAATGGCCGAAGACTTTTTAAATCGAACGCGTCATCACACCAGAAATCACGATTTGCTGATGTCATTGGAAATGTATAACGAGGCATTGATATCGATTGAAGATATGTGCCTTGCGATGGCAAATAAAGCATTAGGTCAATTAGGTATGCCTTCACCGAATCGTCCTATGCATGATTTGTTTAATCGAGAATTGCAACAGTACAATATCAATGCATTGCAAACATTTGTGAATTGGAATTTACCCAAATTGAACGACCAACAAAAACATGTTTACGATACCATTATGCAAGCAGTACAAAATAATGTTGGTGGATTGTATTTTTTGGATGCGCCTGGAGGTTCGGGTAAAACATTTGTGGTATCATTGATTTTGGCAGCCATTCGGTCACAACAAAAAATTGCATTGGCACTTGCTTCGTCAGGAATTGCTGCTACTTTATTGGATGGTGGACGAACAGCACACTCAGCATTAAAATTGCATTAAACAGAACAATACAAGATCTACGTCGCAATCAACAAATTTTTGGTGGTGCACTAATATTTTTGTCAGGAGATTTCCGACAAACATTGCCCGTCATTCCACGTGCAACGTTAGCGGATCAGGTAAATGCGTGCTTGAAGTATTATTTCCTGTGGCGATATGACCAAAAATTGACATTGAACATAAACATGCGTGTTCAATTGCACAATGATCAATCTGCAGAACGGTTTTCGAAGCAATTATTAGAAATCGGAAGTTGCAAAGTTCCAAATACAAATGGCTTGATCACTTTGCCAAACAATTTTTGTACAATTCTACAATCTAAAGGCGAATTAATAGAAAGCGTTTTTCTAAATATAATTCAAAATCACAGAAATCCCGATTGGTTGACAGAACGAGCAATATTGTCACCAAAAAATGTACATGTCAATGAAATCAATTTTCACATTCAAGAAAAATTGCCAGGCGCACTGACATCATATAAATCTTTTGATAGCGCAATGAAAGGAGATGATGCAGTGAATTATCCAGTTGAATTTTTAAATTCCCTAGAACCGCCTGGTATGCCACCGCATTTTTTGAACTTAAAAATCGGCTCATCAATTATTTTACTACGGAATTTAAATGCACCAAAATTGTGCAATGGCACAAGATTGGTTGTAAAAAAATTTAAGCCGAATTTAATTGAAGCCACGATATTGACTGGAAAAGCGAAAGGAGAAATGGTGCTCATACCGCGTATTCCGATGATACCAACAGACATGCCGTTTGAATTTAAGTGACTGCAATTCCCAGTGCGCCAGTGTTCAAGAGTTGGCATTCCAAACTCTTTATTTGTATTCGCTCCAAATGGACAAACGAAAAATATAGTTTCTCCAAATGTTTTGGATTGAAAATAACAATTTTCAAATAAAATAAATGACTTTCATATAACAAATTCTAGGAATTTTTTATTGAATTTTAAGACTGCATGCGGCGAAGCGCATAGGGCCCACTAGTACAATATATAATTGATATATATATATATTACTGCACAGCTCTATGTTTAACTACAGTTTGAATTCGATTGCAGGACCCTCTTTTTCTACCCTAATCCTATGTTGGCCATACCACAATAAAAGTCGAAACGGAGCGGATTTGACGACTTCAATCAACCTTTACAACTTATTCAGAAATACATAAACTTATTTGCGAAAAGAAAAACAAGAAACATAAAACTTAAAACAAACAAATACCGACACTTCTGTCTACTATTAATTTTACCATTTACCATCCAAAATTAAATATAGCGAGAAATTAAAGAACGCATAGAATATAATATAATAAGACTCTAGAAGGTCAACTCACCAATGTGAAAAGATCGAAAAAAATTGGATCCCATAAATATAAAGAAACGTAGAACGTAATAGATTATAGAAAATAGAATATGGTTACAGATACTTTATACCAGACAGGAATATGGTTCTTGCCCAACTAGGATATATTAAAATGATTTTTTGTATTATAGCTTAGCTAACTACCCCCTTCACAACAACGTGATGGTATTAAGATACTTCCATGGATGAACCCTGGTACTACAAGCGATTTATTATAAGCAAAGCTGAAATAGCAAAGGAAAAATAGAGAAGAAAGCTTAATCAAATAAATAAAATCACTTCAATAATTTATCCAGGCTTTTAATATTATCAAAATAATATTATATTTCCAAAAATCAATGAGGAATATATATTGAAACCGAATGCTTTAGATCATGCGATAGGAACAGTATTTTCACAGGGGGACATATAGCATTCATATCTAGAACATTATTTCAAACCGAATAATTTCAATCGTTATAGTTATTCACTGATTTACTTTAGGCTACGCTAAAGAGTATATATTATAAAAAGAAATATATAGTTAGACCGGGGGCGGGAATTCAGCGTCGCACAGTGGCGCATAAGATACAAATACTATACTAAAATCAAATTTTTGATGACAACGGATCGTTGCGTGGGATATCGCATTCAAAAGGGTTGAATCCAAAAAATAATTCAAATCGGTTCAGTATTTTAGAAGTTACACGTGTTTAAAGTTGAACCTTTTTTGGATTGCAAAAATAGCAGGTATTTTTTGTAGCAAGTTTGGACTTTGCGGTCGATTTTTAGGTAAAATATGTAACCGACCGGCTTGGTCATGGTCTCTATGGAAAGGGTCATCAAATCTCGGTAAAACCAAGGTAGAATAAATGTATAAAATTCTTTGCACGTGCAGGCATACCTTTTTTAGCGAAGTACTAATTTTCACATATTTTTCAACTTTGATGGAGAATATAAATCGATTCTCTACCATTCCCTGGGCTTGGAGTATGAGGTGTTGTTCTTGAATATGTTCTTTATCAGAATCATAAAAGATCGGGTCTCCCCACGTCCCACCCCGAATATCCCAGGCAAAAGATACTTTCAACTCAGCATAGTGCAAATTCTGCTACAAGGGCAGTCGCTGCGCAGTACGAAATTGTATGGCGGGCACACATTTTTCCTGTATCTAATCCGTGACTTTGTAATGATTTTAAATGTATAATGAATTACTATTCTTCAAAAATATTAATTGAAGTAAAATTGAATGAATATTTTGAACAAAAAGTGCAAAAAAGGTAAAAATAGATGGAAAAATTGACAAAATAAAAAATAAAAAAAAAAATTTCTTTAAAATGTATTTATTTTTTGTTTTTAAAACATTAAATATGAACCATATTAGCATTTTCAGAGAAAACAAATGAAAAGTATTTGTCAAAATTGGATAAAAATTAAGAAAACTGGCTCCAAAAACATTAATTTCGAGTATAAAATCTACTATTCATCACACCATATTGTATGACCACTGTGTGTGGTGTGAAAAGTTAGACTGAATTTTGGCCTCTCCTCCATTCTCCTTCTCCCCGTTGTATGCGCTGCCCAGAAACGAGCGAGCGATCCGCACATTGGGACAAGCAGCAAACTGAACATGCCGCCCGCCAATGCTAAACGTAGCATGAAAAATCTCGCTTGTCCGGTCCATCCTGGCAGGTGGGGTAGAATACAGCTTGGAGAAAATTATACAAGAAGTGAGAGGGCAAAGCGGCCGTGAGTTGAGGCATGCTTCTATGATTATGAGCACCGTTGACAACTCCTCATAGGTAAGACGCCGATCTGCAATGACCCTCTTAAGGTGATGTTTTACCGACTTCACATTAGCCTCCCAAAGCCTCCAAAATTAGGCGACTGAGGGGGATTGAAATGCCATGCGGTCCGCTGTGAAACAAACTTGGCAGCTATGAGCTTCTCGTAGTCATCCTTGAGCCTGCCGTAGAACGCCTTCATTAAATTGGCCGCGCCCACAAAGTTGGTTCCGTTGACACTTTAGAGATGCTGAAGCATTCCTCGTCGACCGGTGAATCTGTCAAGAGCCAGAAGAAAATGCTCCGTGGTGAGGCCTGTCACCGCTTCTAGGTGAACCGCCTTTGTTGCAAGACAAATAAAAACGGAGATGTATCCCCTATAAAAGCTTGTCCCTCGCAAGCGTGCTGCCTTCAGCTCTATAGCGCCTGTGTAGTCAACTCCAGTCGCCAGGAACGGTGTATTAGGGGGCTTCACTCGATGAAGCGGCAAATCTCCCATGAGCTGTGTCGAAGCGATTGGCCTGGTCCGATAGCACCTCACACATTTCCGTACAACTGTTTGGACGGCTTGCCTTCCTGTCAGTATCCAGAACCGCTGGCGAGTGTGTGCCAAAGTCAGCTGCGCACCTCCGTGCAGAGTCAAAACGTGCGAATACCGTACTACTAACTGCGTAAAATGTTGCAAACTTGGAAGGATCATTGGATGACGACGCTCGCTATATACATTCTACCAAGATCGGTGATAAGCACAAGAGCTTATTTCTGGGAGGCAGTCTTTTATCGTCTTTTACCGCTTTCAGCTTGCACGAAAAAGACTCTCTTTGAACGATGCGCACGATAGCGAACAGAGCACAGTCCAGCTCGTGAATGCTTAGAGGACCAGTGCACCTTTATCCTTTCCTTACAGCATTTGTTTTGAACCGAAATATATATGCTATGACTTGTACCACCTGACTAAAACTCGAAAAACGTTCCAGAAGCGATGACCTTGGGACTGCGTGGTGAACGCGAGTTTTGTCCGCCTTTGCATCTAGCGCGGCATCACTCATTTCGACCTTTCCGATCACCCGTGCAGCCAATGCAGCATAATTGTAGCATCCGTCCAATAAAAGGACTGAATGGAATGGTCCAATGAGCCATTTGACCAATTTGACCGCCAGCACTGCACCACTCAGCTCCGTTCGAGGTATGGTTAAGGGTTAAGTAGGAGTAACCTTTGATTTTGCAGTCAACAGAGAGGTGTAGCACGTTCCGCCCTCATGGTCGAGCCTTAGATAGGTCATAGCTGCGTAGCTTGTGGAAGACCCGTCACAGAACGCGTGAAGCTGAGCTGAGACTATTGATCCAGGAGCATAATGAATCCACAGCTGTATGCTTATACCGTCGATTCTAAGCAAGCTGTCTCAAAATGCTTGCCACCGTTCCGCACCAGCATTTGAAACCTCGTCGTCCCAATCCAGGGCCGTCAGCGTGACGTCGGCATGCGTTTTCTTGGCCATGGTTACCTCCTTCAAAATCAACTTTCCTGAGATGATGACTGGCGAGATGAGACCCAGCGGGTCGAACTTCCTCGCTATGCTCGACAGAATCGTCCTTTTGGTGCTACTAGCTGGTATCTCAAAATTGACCTGAAACTTAAAGAAGTCCTTATTTGGGAGCCAATAGATTCCTAGCGCCTTGATAGGTCTCCGATGGTCAATCGGAATCGAGCGGACAATACTCGCTTCGCTGGACCATTTACGCAACTCCATGCAAGCGCATTTTATAGCACCCTCTACCTGTGTTCGTTTATCCTTCGTCTGTTTTATCGTATGCCCTCCGGACAGAATGTCGTCCACACATATTTCGCTGATCAAAAGTTCTTCCGCCTTAGAAAATGAACGCCGCTCATCCTTTGCTAACTGTTGAATGACCCTGATGGCCGTGAAGGGTGCAGAAGCCGTTCCGAATGTTAGCGTTGACAAAGCATAAACATTGATGGATTCAACCGCCTCCCGACATAAAATCCGCTGATATTGGGCGTCTTCCGGGTGCACATCGATACAGCAATACATTTCCTGTATATCCGCCGTGAAAACGAAACGATATTTCCGCCATTTAAGTATGACTGCCGACATGTTGTTCTGCCTTATCTATATGACACACCCATTCTACTACTAAAACAAGAGAGAACGCTATAGTGGAGTTCCTCGACTATCTCATACCCGTTACTCAGCTATTTGAAGTGCGAAGGAGAGTCTTCAGCACTGACATTTTTTGGTGGTTTGTGGGCGTTAGAGTGGGCGTGGCAAAAAGTTTTTTGTTAAATCGATAGAAATTTACAAGACTAATACAAAAATGAAAAAATATTAAAACATTTGTTGCGTGCACCCTTTTCGTGAGATCCGGTAGACTTTAAAGATTCAAAACCAGAATCTAAAAGCAGGGGAAGGGTTACCATCATCGCGTTGACTCAGTGGGAATGCGACAAAGAAAATACAAGTCGACAATAAACGAGTCTCCGATGACCCGGTCAGCGGCCGTAATAGATTGCAGAAAGAAAAGAAAATCAACACCGGTGCCGGTGCTCTTAGTGGTGAAAAGCCATACGAATTTGGAAAATCCATCTACGATTGCAAATATGTATTTGTAGCCCTTTGACGTTGAATCCATGGGCCCCGAGTGATCGATGTGGAGGGTATGAAGTGGCTTATCTCCCTTTTCAATGCAGTTCAAAAATCCTTCTGGCTTCCCCAACTTCTTGTTGACAATAATGCACTTGACGCAAGTGTTAATCAGCTGGGCTACTTTTCGTTCCATATGTGGTATCCAGAACTGCTCCTGTAATGTGTGAATTGTTTTTTGCAATGCAAAATGGCCAACACTGTGTGCATCCGCTATAACTTCATGCTCCATTGTTTTGGGTACGACCAACAAGTCACTGCCGTTCATGGTTTTGTATACAATTCCACCTTTCAGCTTAAAATTTTTATAAGGCTGTAATTTTAATATTTCTGCTATAGCTTTAATTTAGTTATCCTTTTCCTGGGCAACTTTTAATCTAGCTGCAACTTCTGAAGTTATGGCAAAAACATCTTGTGGATATCGGCTGAGACTGTCAACGTGCTTCATCCTGCTGCCGGAGCGATGATCGACTTCGAAATTAAAGTCCTGCAGAGCTAGTATCCTCTGTGCAACTTCTCGTGGCACCTCTTTTTTTCTTATTGTTTGCGAAAAATCAGCGCAATCTGTCACCAACTTGAAATGTATGCCTAGCAGGTAGTAGCGTAATTTCTGCATGGCAAGATATGCTGTTTTAACCTCCAGAATGTAGCTGTGGCGCTTTGAATCGCTCTGCGACGTCTTTTTGCTCCAATAAAATACTGGATGCTGCTGGTTGTCAAACTCCTGTGTCAATACTGCACCAAATCCATCCTTGGACTCGTCAGTATGTAGCCCAGTTGGCGCCTCTCGACAGTATATGCTTAGTACAGGTTCTGATGACAATGAATTTTTTAGACAGCTTATAGCGTTTAGTTCTTCTGCCTCCATCTAGAAAACCACGTCTATTTTCAACAAGTTAGTTAACGGGCGAGCGACCTGAGCGTAATCTCGAATGAATTTGCGGAAAAATCCGGTCAACCCCAAAAACGATTGGACGCCTTTTATGTTCTTTGGACATTTCAACCTCTGCACAGCTTGCGTCTTCTCTTGTCCTGGTCAAATCTTGCCCATTTCCACGGTGTGACCCAGAAAGTCAATTCTGTTCTTAGGAAAGTGGCACTTACTCCATTTGATTTTTAGATTAAACTTGGCTGCTTGATTTAGAACTGCTCTCAACTTTGACATGCATTCCTCGTTTGTGTTTGCGTATATGATAATGTCGTCAATGTACAACTGGAGTACGTCCTGTATAATCAAGTCTTCAAATACGCAACTGACAAAATTGCAAATTGGTACAATTGGTACGTGGAGGAAGCTATTCTCCAGATCCATAACTACGAATACATTTGCGGACTGAAGCTGTTCCAGCACATCATCCATGCGTGGCACTGGGAAGCAGTCCTTAAGTACCATACTATATAATTGACGAAAGTCAACGCATATTCTTTCCGTGCCATCCTTCTTATTGACCACGACGACTCGACTGGCTAAGTTCGATGAAGATTTGCGCACAATCGCACTGATCGACTCGGATCCCAAAACTGAGTGACGGCTTGGTCGATCTTCATCGACACCGGGCATTCAGCGTTGTTTTCGGCTGGCTTGTACTCTGCTATCATTGACTCGATCATCGGCTTGTAATGTGGAGAAGCATCTATGTTATTACCAGTCTCAACAATAGCTCTTTTGATTCAGCGCATTCCGGCCGCGCTGACGCCTTTGTAAAGATGAATTCTCCGTCATTCAAAGTCACGCAGAACTGCGATGCAAAGTCAAAGCCAAGTATTACGTCGTTCTCGATGTGATTGTTTGGTATCACAACAAACTTTTGTATGGCTTCGATCCCGTTAACGTGTACTCTGCCCATAAATGAACCTAGCGGCTGCGTCTTAGTGTTTCCAAGGCCTCGTAGAACGGAATAACACTTCTGCATAACAGTACTTTGAAGTTTATTGTACAAAGACTGACATACGATTGACAAATCGGATCCTGTGTCCACAAGGCAGGCGACCTCTGTACCGTTCAGCAAAACTACTTTCAAGCGCTTAGAATCTTTTACGTCTTGAACACTTTTTACAGCTTGTGGACAATTTGAAGATATATGACCGCTGCCTGCACATTTAAAACATTTTGTTTCTGCCTTGCAGTTTTTTCTCATGTGTTCATTAGAGCCGCAGTTGTAGCAACGAATACTTTTTCCATCGGTTACATTTTTTCTGCCACCACTGTATTGCTTTTGCGGTTTTTCGATAACGCACTTGCTCTCGTACAAATAATATTTTTCCAACAGTTCGCTGTATGATTTGCTGCCGTACAATGCAAATTTGAACTCGCTTTTAATTTACAGCCCGTCAACTATATAAGCGATAATAGACTCAACATCGATTTGTCCAAGCGCTGCAATTTTTATACCCGTTACTCGTAGAGTAAAAGGGTATACTAGATTCGTTGAAAAGTATGTAACAGGCAAAAGGATGCGTTTCCGACCATATAAAGTATATATATTCTTGATCAGGATCAATAGCCGAGTCGATCTGGCCATGTCCGTCTGTCCGTCCGTCTGTCCGTCCGTCCGTCCGTCCGTCCGTCTGTCCATCTGACCGTCCGTCTGAATGAACGTCGAGATCTCAGGAACTATAAAAGCTAGAAAGTTGAGATTCAGCATTCAAACTCCAGAGACATAGAAGCAGCGCAAGTTAGTCGATTCATGTTGCCACGCCCACTCTAACGCCCACAATCCGCCCAAAACTGCCACGCCCACACTTTTGAAAAATGTTTTGATATTTTTTCATTTTTGTATTAGTCTTACAAATTTCTAACGATTTGCCAAAAAACTTTTTGCCACGCCCACTCTAACGCACACAAACCGCCCAAAGCTGCTACGCCCACACTTTTGAAAAATGTTTTGATATTTTTCATTTTTGTATTAGTCTTATAAATTTCTATCGATTTGCCGAAAAACTTTTTGCCACGCCCACTCTAGCACCCACAAACCGCCAAAAACTGGCGAGTTCACTAGCTGAGTAACGGGTATCAGATAGTCAGGGAACTCGACTATAGCGTTCTCTCTTGTTTTCATTGTTAGCATGTATTCGTGCATGCTTTCGTCGCTCTTCTTCTTCCTGTGCGTCAACTTTGCATGTACATCGGCACTTTTCGACGCGCGCTTAAATTCGCCAATTAGGGCATTTTTAAGTTGCTCATATGTGCTCACCAACTCTGACTCCAGAAACATTGGCCATTTTAACCATTTCTCCTCGTGCCTGCACATATCGTTGTTTTTCCGTAAGCTCATATGCATCTGCATTCTGCTCAAAATTTTCAAGCCAAAATTTCCACTGGGATGCTGACGCCATCGATGTCGGGTACAATTTTTGCAAAATTGTCTGCAGTTACTTTCGGCTCTTTCTGGGTAATTTCATCAGCTTGTATCTTAAGAGTAAGCAGCTGAATTATTTATGGTAGACTTTTATTACTCTCTGCTTGCATCTCTTTTATTTGGTCTGCATACATTTCTGATAGACGCTGCTCTTCTGCATTTTCATTTTCGTCTCCTCGCTTTGCCGTCGACCGTGTGACAGCACCAAACCGCTGTCCCTTTCTCTCCTCCTCACTCATGCTTTCGTATTCGATGCTTGATGCCAACTCAATTTTATTCACCACGCTTCTAGAAATTTCCAACCGACGCCAACCAATTTGCGAAACTCACCACGCTTATAGAAATTTCCGACCGACGCCAACCAACTTGCGAAATTCCCCACGCTTCTAGAAATTTCCGACCGACGCCAACCAACTTGCGAAATTTCTCAACTTTTTATGTACAACTTTATATTTAGCACTTTTGACGTAATTCCACAACTGTTCAACTTTCTGCACTTTACATATGGATCAACTTTTTATTGTTTTATTGGTTGAGCCTCCAAATGTAGGATATTTATTGTTTAGCACAATTGTTTATCTTAGTAATATTTTAATATTATAATAGTTTGCTTATTATATTTGGTATTAATAAAAAGATGACTCATGCCAACACTTTTTGATCTCCGGACATACGACAACTACACAACTTTGCCTTACTCCGGACACGACAACTTTCGGCTTGACGATCTTTTTACTGCACAACTTTCAACTCGCATTGTTCTTCTTCGACTGCCTCTATGCTTGTCCTTTTTCTTATAACTCCTTCTTCCTCTTCTGCCTGCGCTCACGACGCTACCCCTTGCGATGATTATCGATCATCGCATATCGATAACTATCGTTACATATATGCATACTTCACTTAGTGTATGTTTTTTGTTTGTGTATATCTTATTATTGTTCGGTTACAATTAATTGGTGCACAAAGGTATATGTATGTATAACTCCATCACCACTAATATATATATAGCAACACCCAGGATCCAACGCGTCGAGATCTCATCGCTCCGGATTAAAGTGGGGTAAGTTTGACGGAACCCTGTTCCCGAGTTTTCTCTATATTCATATATAATATATACATATATTCTCGTGCTCATTTTATTTTTACAGCTTTAGTGGACGCGAGAAGTGGAGTAGGTCAAAAACGATGACATAACGTTTGACGGACAACCTTGACAAAAGGGGATCGTATTGCGCGGCCAGCGACGATCCATCAGGCACGCGGACGCATGAACGGGAGGGAACGTGGCCGAAACATTGCCCGATCGTTTTACGATCAAGCTACAGCTTGTGGGGCAGTGAGGACTGCTGACTGACGAACGGTACGAACTTTTTCAGGCACTACTAATATTTATTCTCGTTATGTTGGAGAGGTGAGGGGCTTATCAAGATCCCACGACTCAAAATCGACGAGCTTACGCCGGCATCCTGGTGCCTGAACATCGGATGCCCCTCCCTCGGCCTGAGTTCTTTCCCAGGACACAGGCACGAATACACCGACGTAACAGAATTGGCGCCCAACGTTAGGATTTGTCATGTTTATTAAGGAATAGTGCCATTGGTTTCAACGAAAAGTAGGCATAAATTCCATCATTTAATGTCCTTATTAATTTGACTATGTATAGAATATTGGACTTAAGTAGAATCAGTGCACGCTTACTAACTTTTTTACTATTTAGTCTAACTTAAAGTCCCCAACTTCTGCAACCGAGAATGCGCATATATGGTTCAGAATAGAGGCATGACTTTCAGATCACTTTTGTTTTTCATCCCTTTAAAATCGTAAGTCCTTTGTTTTGACCTTAGAAAAATCGGATTGAAAAAAATTTCTAAAATCAAGAATGTAGGAGATTTCCTTGTTATAATATCAAGAAAACTAAGTGCCGATCGACGTTTTTTCTTTGTAATTAACGTAAATATAATTTGAGGGTGGCTCACGCTTCCAACGTATTAGGCCAAGTAGCCAGGTCGTTCGAGAAGGTTGAGTCCAAAGAAGATAGGAGCGCAGATATAATGGTAACGCATTTAGCGGTGCGGTGCGGGTATATCGTTTATTTGACGATCCAGTACAGAGGGGGTGGGGGGACTGACCGGAAAACATAAAATTGACGCTGCCGACGTACTAGGTTAAGGAGTCACGTCGTTTGAGAGGCTCGAGTCTTTACGGCTTTCTATGACTAATTTTGGGCGGGGGACCTGGCCAAGTAGCCAGGTCGTTTGTGAGGCACGTGGCCAGGGAAATAGGAAAACTGCTGTGGAGTCCGAACGTATCGGTCAAATAGCAGCAGGTTGTTGAGTCCGCCAATATCGGTTAAACAGCCTGATTTTCCGACGACTGGCGGGAGGGGGTTTTCGGACATACACTGTATTAGGTGGACCAGTTCATATATGGAGCCATCGTAAAAGCTCTCCAGGAGAAGCTGGGCCAGCTCACATATGGAACCAAGTAAAAGCTCCCCTGGAAAAGATGGGCCAGTTCACATATGGAACCATAGTAAAAGCTCCCTAGGAAAAGGTGGGCCAGTTCACATATGGAACCAAGTAAAAGCTCACCAGGAAAAGGTCGGCCAGTTTACGTACGGAACGAAGTAAAAGCTCCCCAGGAAAAGGTGGGCCAGTTCACATACGGAACCTAGTAAATGTTCCCTAAGCAGTGGAAGACGGAGGCATGTTGACCGGATGTAACCCTGTCAGGGCAACGACCAACATCTCCGGGTAATTATTTGCGCTTTTTTGGGGCTTAGATACCGGACGAGTATTTGACTAAGGAGAGACTTATTAATGGCGTAACAGCACCCCAACTTACCTATCTTATTATAACAAGTTGTAGTCAGCAACGTTCACTGTGCATCGTGCATAGCTGTATACCAGGCAGAACACCGAAAACCATTCTTAAATGAAGAAACCCAAATACACAAATGAAGGGGGCAAAAAGAAAGTGTTGTTTCAACTCGCCACCGGGAGAGTAACCCGATCGCGAACACAAGGAGAGGGTCGTGCACCGCGAAGTGCAAGTGCGGGAGACACCCCCCCACTATATAAGGCACTCGATCACTCAAAAACTTCGAAAACCAGACGGAAGAGGTAGGTCACTTGGCCGAACTGATTGAAAGCACAATATATGAAGCAGTAGGAGGAATGGATTTATCACTAGAACCGCCTAGGGGACGCTCCAGCATACTTCCACAGTACCAGGCAAGTTCAGAAGACCGTTTGGAGACTGCCGATAGGCGGGAAAGAGAACTAATGGATTTAGTGAGACAAAGTAGAGATGCGGAATTGGAAATGATCGTAATGAAGAGGAAAGTGGCTGAGTTACAAGCCACCCAAACCTTTACCGAACAACCAAGAATGGTCCCACCACCTGGAAAACCCAGAAACCCCACGGACATCAAGATATCCCGACACCAGAACAAGTGTCGCAACAATGTTTTAACAGCCAAATGCATCGGTTAAGGGAGCCCAGACGAACGGCCACTTCGCAGCAGATACCGGAACAATGCGTATCAGCAGAGACCAGCCACCAAATTCACCCCGAGTTAAATCATACTCTAACGTTTCAAGCGCCAGCACAAAAGGGTGTTCGGCTAGATAAATGGAACTTAAAATTTGACGGAACCGGCCGCGGTATGACCACTGAAAGTTTTTTATTTCGTGTGGAAAGACTACAAGAATTATATGGAATAAGTCGACAGCAAGTGTTCAGAGAATTTCATAGTCTGCTGATCGGCGCAGCCAGCAAGAGGTATTAGCAACTCATGGAGGATCGAGCCGAAGATTACGATTTTAATTACTATTCGCTCACCAGGGAAATGAAACGTGCTTTTTCTACAACTGGAAGTGACTTAATGAAGATAAAAGAATTGATGGAGAGGAAACAAGGGTATAACGAGTCTTTCAGCGATTATGTCTCCGACATGCACAACTTACCCTTTAAGTTAGAACACAAGATCGCCGAGGGTGAATTTGTTGAACTTTTGAAGGACAACCTGAACTTCAAAATGGGTGGGTTACTGTTGACGGCCCCAATAAGGTCTCTGGCAGAGCTTAAAAAGGAGGGGCTCAGAGTGGATCGGTGGTTAAGAAACCATGGGAAACCGATGCGAGGTAGACCAGTAAATGAGATCCAACGCTCAGAGAGGCAAGGACGTATTCCCGATAGTGTCCTTGTGGAAGAATTCCAACGCAGACCGGGAGACAGACGCGAGTCCAACAGAACAGCGCCAGGGTGCAGAAACCCTTTGCACGACATGATTTGCTATACGCCTGGATGCAGAAACTCTTTGCACGACATGATTTGCTATACGTGTGGATACGGAGTGGATTTCTACCGCCAACACCCCAGATACAAGAATCCATGCACGTCTCGATTCCACGAGGTCACCTGCCGCTTTTGCCAGAAGACAGGCAGAGACGCTAGGCGCACGGGTTTTCCGCGGAGTCCGCCAGGCCAAACCGGGCAAACCAGGCGGACCAGGAACTCTTACTTACCCATCCCATAAGGCTCTAGAACAACGAGAGCAGGAGTATGCAGCGGCACGAGAGCGCATTTTTAACAGCGCTGAGGAAAACAATACCAGCACACGGGATGATCGCGGGACACTAAAACACCATGAGAAAAGGACAGAACACCAACGCCGTACACAGGGGATCGTGGACACTGTAGTAAGCGTGCAACATGACAACCGATTCTTTGCTAAAACAAAAGTTGGCGGAGAAGAAATACTGGCGCTGCTGGATACCGGAGCTAGCGCAAATTGTATCGGAAAAGGCGCAGAAAAGTTCCTAAGAAACAGAAATTATTATAAATAAACGAAATTAAAGCTAGCGCAGTCAGCAGAGTGTGGTGGGTCGAAACCACACGTTTATGGGCGCATAATGAGAACAAGCTACTAAAAAAAAAAAAACAACAAAAATAAAAGAAAATAGCGTACGGTTTTTGATATGTATTGTAATTTCTAAAAAATATTGCATCATCTATTTTTACAAGAGTTCCCTGAAAACAGCCATTCTTACGCAACCTATATATTAACATTGCATTATCTTTTTACATGTATACACAAATACTAACATAACAGAAACATGTATAAAAGGAGCCAAACATAGCTGAATAAACTCACTCGCATAATTACCCTCAACCCGATCGTGTCGTCGTATTATTTGAAACACAACATTTTCTGGCGACGAGTGATAAAAAGACAGGTGCCGCAAAATTTCATTTTGTGTAATTCGTGTCGGTAGTCTTAAATCATTAGAGATCGAACGGAAAGAAAAGTGACAATGACAATGGCTCAACAGCAACAATTCACGGAACAGTTTATGCAGGCACAACAAACATGGATGCAATCTTTCATCACACGAAGAGTTGGCGTAAGCAACGAAGACAGATCGGGAGAACAATTAGTTTGTCCGCCGTTTCTAAATTTTAACAAAGACCTACATAATTGGGAAACATATCTCCAACAAATAACTCAGCACTTCGCCGCGTACTCAGTGCGTTCCGCGGATAAGAAAAAAGCGTATTTTTTATCGTGGGTAGGCACATTCGCGTTTGAACTTATTAAAAATCTGTTCGGTAGCGAAAATTTGGAGCAGCAGACATATACGCAAATAACGGATAAATTAACAGAGCACTTCAAACAGAAACGCCATATAGTTGCTGCTCGATATGAATTTTTCAAATTTCAAATGCGGGACTCGCAAACACATAAGGAATGGGTCGCCGATTTAGGTGGAATCGCTCGTGAGTGTCAATTTGTTTGCCAATCTGATGGATGTTCATTAAATTATGTTAATGAAATGATCCGCGATCAAATAATTGTGCATACTCCATTCGACGCAATTCGCACAGCCGCTTTGCAGAAACTACAGCCGTCACTCGAGGACGTTCTCTCTATTGCCGAAACATATGAGGCAACAACAAAAACAGTGTCTGTTATTAAAGATAACGGAAGAAAAGCGAAGCAAAATCAACAGAAACGTAATGGTGTTGAAGAAAAAGGAGGAATACCCGCATTAAAATGTTGCTCAGGCTGCGGTCACTCACACAGCCGCGAAAATTGCAAATTTCGCAACGCCATTTGTCACAAATGCTCGAGGAAGGGACACATAGCTGACGTCTGTATGTCCAAGCAGTACAAAGACAACAAAGACTCCGAAAAATTTAACAGGCAAAACCGAAGCGAACCCACAGAATCAGTTCAATCAATTTTACAACGTGTCGAGCCTTGTGAAATTTGAAGGAAACAAAAAGGTGATTGATGTTGAACTTTTTAAAACGAGCGTTTCTTTTCAAATGGATTCTGGTGTAACTGTGTCAGTTATAAATTCAAAAATATATGAACTGCAGTTAGGAATTAAAGCCGCCCTCTAATCTACAGCAGTTAGATGCGTTTATGGGAAAAGTAAACTATTACTGCAATTTTATTCCAAATTACTCTCAGATAGCCTCACCCCTAAATCCACTTCGTAGGAAGAACACGCCATTTAAGTTCGGGCCAGACCAACAGCAGGCATTCACAGCCTTGAAACGTTATATCCTTGATGCTACAGAGCTCGCACATTTCAACGAAGATCTTCCGCTCGTTCTAGCCACTGATGCGTCCTCATTCGCCATTGGTGTAGTCCTTTCACATATTCAAAGAAATTTCATCAGTATCTATACGGCAGGAAATTTATATTAATAGCTGATCACAAGCCATTGGTCACAATATTTAATCCGAGTAAGCATTTATCAGCTATGACTTCCAACAGACTACAGCTATAATATTGATGGCTTACAATTTTGAAATTAAATATCGCTCAACAACAGCTCATGGAAATGCAGACGCACTCTCACGTCTTCCTATTAGCTCAGATGACAAATTTGATAGGGAGAAAGCATGCTAGAATATCGTCGATGTATCCTGTCCAATAAATGCCGACATCATCATTGAAAATATAAAAAGCGATAATGTTTTGAAAAAAGTTTATCATTTCGTACCAACTGGTTGGCCAAAGCAGCAGCATGATCCCGAAATTCTGCCATATTTCACTCGCAGATTTGCCTTGACGATTAACAACAATCTGCTATGTCTCCACTCGGAGGTCAACAGAATTATTATTCCTCGTAAGCTTCGAAATAAAATTCTGAAACTCCTCCATGACGGTCACTGGGGAATAGTTCGCATGAAGCAACTAGCTCGTCAAAACGTCTGGTGGCCAGGTATCGACGAAGATATCGCACAACTAACCAAGAGCTGCAGCGTTTGCAAGATAAGTAACAGCCCCAGCTAAAGAATTCCAAAGCTGGCCCAAGGCTACATCAGCGTGGGAAAGAATACACATCGATTTTGCCGGTCCAATATTTGACTCAATGTGGCTAATATGCGTTGATTCTTATTCCCAGTTCCCGTTTATAACACAGATGTCATCGACTACAACTACAAATACAATATCTGCACTTACAGCCATATATGCGATCGAGGGTTACCCAAAAACGTTAGTAAGCGATAACGGACCGCAACTTACCGCAGAATCATTTAAGGATTTTTGCCTTTTGCACGGAATTAATCACCTAACAACAGCTCCATTCCACCCAGCATCTAATGGACTTGCAGAGCGTTTTGTTCAAACTTTTAAAACCTTAGTTGCTAAAAACATAAGAGATGGGTATCCAGTTAAAACAGCCGTTACAAAATACCTAAGCTCATATCGTTTTACGCCTAACCCAGAAGGTAAAACACCTGCAGAACTCTACACTGTCGCCCAGTACGTACCATACTTACATAACTTTTTGAGAAACAAACTGAAAAACCGGCAGCAGAATAAACCCTCCAAGTATTCTTCAAATCAAAATGTATTCGCAAAGAATTATGCAAGAGGAGAAAAGTGGATAAAAGCTGTCATCGATAGGCCCATCGGCCATATGTTATTTATTCTTCAAACATCCACAGGTTTCATCAAGCGCCACATTAACCAGATCAAACCGAGATCCGACTCAGAAGAAATTGAAGACAGCTCCGAAGAACACAAAAGTATTTCCGAAAATCCAAATCCGCAAAACATAGTCGCAAACTCCAGATATGAAGAAGAACTGTCGGTTATTTCATCACAACCTTTTCAGTCCATACCAGTCTCCGACGAAGTACCAGCAGCATCACAGCAAGAAGTCCTTCAAAAGCCTCAGCCACGCCGATCGGGTATCCCCATCCGAAGCAGTACCCGACCTCGCCAAGAAGTCAATACATTCCAGCCAACAGATTTCAGAAGGCGTAAAACTACTAGCAATATGAAATTTTAGGGGAGAGATGTGATATGTATTGTAATTTCTAAAAAATACTAACATAACAGAGACATTTATAAAAGGAGTCGAACATAGCCAAATAAGCTCACTCGCATAATTACCCTCAACCCGATCGTGTCGTCGTATTATTTGAAACACAACAGTTTTCTTTTGCGAAGTCATTCCATGCGTAACCGCATCGATCACTCCGAGCCTGTTGCGTACTCCCTTTTTGTGAGAATGTAAGACTATGAAGATTCAAAACCAGAATCTAAAAGCAGGGGAAGTCATCGCGTTGACTCAGTGGGAATGCGACAAAGAAAATGCAAGGCTACAATAAACGAGTCTCCGATGACCCGGTCAGCGGCCGCAATAGATTGCAGAAAGAAAAGAAAATCAACACCAGTTCCGGGCACACTTCACCCAAGGGGTATTGACTCCAAAAATAGGGGAAAGTTAGTAATATGATTCCTAGGTGGGAACAATTGGCATAGAAGACCAATATATCAGAAAAAGCTCTATGCCGGTATAAAAAAACCATGGCCCACAGGTAAAATAGTCAGTCAGTACACGGGAAAACACCCGTAGTCCATACCCAGGTAATCATCCTTACGTCAAATACCCGGCAATTATCCGTCAGTCCATAGCCGAGAAGACTCAAGGATAACTCCAGTCGGGGAAAAAAATGTCAAGGAGCAAGAACGCTATCAACCTTTAAAGCAAGATAGAACGCTATAGTCGGATTCCCCGACTATCTGATACCCGTTACTCAGCTAGTGGAAGTGCGAAGGAGAAATTTCAGCACTGACAGTTGTTGGCGGTTTGTGGGCGTTAGAGTGGGCGTGGCAGAAAGTTTTTTGGCATATCGATAGAAATTTACAAGACTAATACAAAAATGAAAAAAATATAAACACATTTTTAAAAAAATGTGGGCGTGACAGTTTTGGGCGGTTTGTGGGCGTTAGAGTGGGCGTGGCAACATGAATCGACAAACTTGCGCTGCTTCTATGTCTCTGAAGTCTGTATGCTTAATCTTTCTAGCTTTTGTAGTTCCTGAGATCTCGACGTTCATACGGACGGACAGACGGACATGGCCAGATCGAATCGGCTATTGATCCTGATCAAGAATATATATACTTTATAAGGTCGGAAACGCTTTCTTCTGCGTGTTACATACTTTTCAACGAATCTAGTATATTCCTGGCTCTATTAAAGCTAGTGAAAATGTACAAGAGATCCGCGCAAGTTTGTCGATTCATGTTACCACGCCCACTGTAACGCCCACAAACCGCCCAAAGCTTCCACGCCCACAATTTTGAAGAATGTTTTGATATTTTTTTATTTTTGTATTAGTCTTGTAAATTTCTATCAATTCGCCAAAAAACTAGCTAGTAACGGGTATCAGTTAGTCGGGGAACTCAACTATAGCGTTCTCTCTTGTTTTTTTCTTTGTTTGTGTATATCTTATAATTGTTCGGTTACAATTAATTGGTGCACGAAGGTATATGTATGTATAACTCCATCACTATATATATATATAGCAACCCCCAGGATCCAACGCGTCGAGATCTCATCGCTTCGGATTAAAGTGGGGTAAGTTTGACGGAACCCTGTTCCCGAGTTTTCTCTATGTTCATATATGTAAATACATATATTCTCGTGCTCATTTTATTTTTACACCATTAGTAAATATAAGTATATTTTTGTAACGAAGGGTGTAAGGTTTTAAAAAAAATATTTTATTGGTAACCCCTTCCAGGCAATGTATTTAATTAATAGAAGTTAAATATTTTTGTGTTCGATTTTGTCTTAAATAAAAATTACTTTTCAGCGGCGGAGTATCCGCCTTGTTTATGTATGCAAAAACAAGAGCCCTCAGAGCGACGTTTGTAGTCGTGAATACATAAAAATTTTTGTTGACATGCGCACCTTTGCTTGGTGATGAATTCGATACTCCTCGCTAACACGCTAACAATTATACCCAACTTATCATAATTGTTGTATGCTAGCCTTTTAACTTTTTTTGTATTACAACAATCTATTACTCAATAAAATTATGCACTCAATAAAATTATAACTACAACAAAATGAGTAGGTAAACATTTCCAGAAGGGGTGCTGACGCGAAAAGTGGAGTAGGTCAAAAACGTAACAAATTTTTCAAAAGTGTGGGCGTGGAAGTTTTGGGCGGATTGTGGGCGTTAGAGTGGGCGTGGCAACATGAATCGACAAACTTGAGCTGCTTCTATGTCTCTGGAGTTTGAATGCTGAATCTCAACTTTCTAGCTTTTATAGTTCCTGAGATCTCGACGTTCATTCGGACGGACGGTCAGATGGACAGACGGACAGACAGACGGACATGCAGACGGACGGACAGACGGAGAGACGGACATGGCCAGATCGACTCGGCTATTGGTCCTGATCAAGAATATATATACTTTATGTGGTCGGAAACGCTTCCTTCTCCCTGTTACATACCTTTCAACGAATCTAGTATACTCTTTTACTCTACAAGTAACGGGTATAACAAGAGAGAACGCTATAGTCGAGTTCCCCGACTATCTAATACCCGTTACTCATCTGGTGGAAGTGCAAAGGAGAAATTTCCACACTGACAGTTTCTGGCGGTTTGTGGGCGTTAGAATGGGCGTGGCAAAAAGTTTTTGGTAAATCGATAGAAATTTACAATACTAATAAAAAAATATTAAATCATTTTTCAAAAGTGTGGGCGTGGCAGTTTTGGGCGGTTTGTGGGCGTGGCAACATGAATCGATAAACTTGCGCTGCGTCTATGTCTCTGCAGTCTGTATGCTTAATCTCTACTTTCTAGCTTGTGTAGTTCCTGAGATCTCGACGTTCATACGGACGGACAGACGGACATGGTCAGATCGACTCGGCTATTGATCCTGATAAAGAATATATATACTTTATATGGTCGGAAACGCTTCCTTCTGCCTGTTACATACTTTTCAGCGAATCTAGTATACCCTTTTACTCTAAGAGTATCATACTACCCCTCCTGAAAATTAGTGGCTCTTCGTGCGCCGTGGATAATAACATTTTTTTTAGTTACGTTGATGCTGTGGGCGTGGTCCGATTACTCGGGACTAACGACAATAATATGCTCCCAAAAGTATAGCTTTAGCAGACTCTGACTATTATTCGTTGGCGCTAGTAATCACGGGATCATCATCGCTTTTTCGTTATTTCCAAAGATAATGGATTGTAACTTCTTTTGTGACATAATAGGCATGAGGATGCAAATTTGAAATGAAAGAAATCAAAATGTCCATTACTGGTGAAATGTAATTACTGCGGCCAGCCTGTCTACAAATATGTTGAATGCCTCAATCGATTTGAGAAAAGATCTAGCACAAAGGAAAAGAGCCACGACGGTAGCAGCACATCTGGAGCAAATGTAAAGTATTTCAGCGAAATAAAATTAAATTGTCCGAAAGGCGGTCCAAGCGGAAACGATAGTGGCTATTAGAAGCGTGTAGACATTTGTAAACAAGGCAAATAAAATCTATTCGGGGGAATCAATTTTATTTGTTTCGACTCATTCAAAGGAAAAAGACTCCATAATATTGTTCAACTAAATGTCTTAAGTAATGACTCTGTCTTCAGTACTAAGCTAATTTTGTGTAAAATAAATATTGAACAATATTGTTTTGAAGTTTTGTTGCATGTTATTATAAATAAGTATCTTAATAATCTTAAATTATTTACAAAACAAAAATGGTAAATTTTTTAAATAATGACCTGAATTAATCCGATGAAATGGCCCTAAAGAATTACAAAAAAACAAGAGAGAACGCTATAGTCGAGTTCCCCGACTATCTGATACCCGTTACTCAGCTAGTGAAAGTGCGAAGGAGTCTTCAGCACTGACAGTTTTTGGCGGTTTGTGGGCGCTAAATTGGGCGTGGCAAAAAGTTGTTTGGCAAATCGATAGAAATTTATAAGACTAATACAAAAATGAAAAAATATCAAAACATTTTTCAAAAGTGTGGGCGTAGCAGCTTTGGGCGGTTTGTGGGCGTTAGAGTGGGCGTGGCAAAAAGTTTTTTGGCAAATCGTTAGAAATTTATAAGACTAATACAAAAATGAAAAAATATCAAAACATTTTTCAAAAGTGTGGGCGTGGCAGTTTTGGGCGGTTTGTGGGCGTTATAGTGGGCGTGGCAACATGAATAGACAAACTTGCGCTGCGTCTATGTCTCTGGAGTCTGTATGCTTAATCTCTAATTTCTAGCTTTTGTAGTTCCTGAGATCTCGACGTTCATACGAACGGACAGACGGACATGGCCAAATCGACTCGGCTACTGATCCTGATCAAGAATATATATACTTTATATAATCGGAAACGCTTCCTTCTGCCTGTTACATACTTTTCAACGAATCTGGTATACCCTTTTTCTCTACGAGTAACGGGTATAAAAACTCTAATTGGCTTATAGACGGAATTCCACGGACTATAGTGATAACAGGCAATTGGAAACGTGAAACTTCGACCATATATGCTTAGCGTTGTAAAATAGATGATATATTCAAATCAAATATCGTTCGCCCCAGCTGTTCTCAATTTTCTAGTCCTATGATGCTGGTTAAAAAGAAAAACGGTTCTGATCGTCTCGAGGTGCGAGATATTTTTCAAATTACGGTGTATCCAAACTCATCCTATTGTTACGCCGGAGGGGCCATACGAGTTTCTGACCATGCACTCTGGCCTGAAAAACGCGCTTTCTTTGTTTCAGTGCACCATAATTAAAGTTTGGCACACACTTTGCAGTTGTTCTATGTTGATGATATTTTGATAAGAGCACAACCGAAAGACAAAGCGATAGGCCATCTTCAGGTAGTTTTTGAACCATACAGCCAGATTTTCATTTATCATAACAAAATGCTTCTTTCTTCGAACTAAAATAGAATATCTTGGTTCATCTTCAATAGGTTTTACATACATTAGGTATAGCCGGATTTTCATTTAACATAACAAAATGCGAATCTAAGCTATTTCTTTCTCTAGTATTAAGGTTTTGGTTAGTCTGGGTATGGCTACCTTTAAGCTGATTCTTGTGTTTGGTAAGCTGTGATGCTGCCACTGCCTTCGCAGGGTCAACACTTAGATGGTTGGTATTAAAATCGAAAATCTGATTTTTTCTGATTTAAGGAATTTTATTTAGTTTTTTCAATAACAAAACAAAGGACATACGATTTTAAAAGATAATAAGCTGTGGGGAACCAATTTGTTTCCCCCACAATTTAGAGTACTTTAGTTAGTTAGGTAATGGAATAAGAAAGATTAGGAGAGAAAACAAGATCCACGAAGGGCATCAGTATATATATAGTTAGGTATTGAAATAAGGCACTGATTAGAATGCTGAATCTCAACTTTCTAGCTTTTATAGTTCCTGAGATCTCGACGTTCATTCTGACGGACGGTCAGATGGACAGACGGACAGACAGACGGACAGACAGACGGACGGACAGACGGACAGACAGACGGACGGACAGACGGAGAGACGGACGGACAGACGGACATGGCCAGATCCACTCGGCTACAGATCCTGATCAAGAATATATATACTTTATATATTTATATGGTCGGAAACGCTTCCGTCTGCCTGTTACATACTTTTCAACGAATCTAGTATACCCTTTTACTCTACGAGTAACGGGTATAATAAATTAGGCAAAAAACTCTAACGTATACAAGAACTGATAGCTGAAGTCCGCAGTCCATTTACCTTCTCACTTATGTAAAGGCTGTAAAAGACAGTTATTATTGCTAGATTTCGCAAATCATTTTCACTCGACTTGAGTCCTCCCTTAAGCCACAAAAAATTATACGAAAAAAAACCTGGGGAATAGATGACGTGAACATTTGGTGAAAAATAATTTGGCAATTTCCTTTATGGGGCCACAGAAAATGTATGCATAAATATTAAACGATTTTAAAAGATAATAAGCTGTGAGGAACCAATTTGTTTCCCCCACAATTTAGAGTACTTTAGTTAGTTAGGTATAGGAATAAGAAAGATTAGGAGAGAAAACAAGATCCACGAAGGGCACCAGTGCATATTTAGTTAAGTATTGAAATAAGGCACTGATTAGAAAACAAAACAACACCCACAAGACCCTATTCCCTCAGAGATTGGGAAGCTAGGTGGGTAGGTGACTGCAGCCAAAGTGAGGGAACCGCTGCCAGACTGCAGAATTTCGTTACTTCCGCAACTATAGTATCACACTGTAATTTATTTGACATTAATTACAGCATTATAAATACATCATAAAATCAATAATTTTTCAAAATACATAATAAAAATAAATTAGGCAAAAAACTCTAACGTATACAAGAACTGATAGCTGAAGTCCGCAGTCCATTTACCTTCTCACTTATGTAAAGGCTGTAAAAGACAGTTATTATTGCTAGATTTCGCAAATCATTTTCACTCGACTTGAGTCCTTCCTTAAGCCTCAAAAAATTATACGAAAAAAAACCTGGGGAATAGATCACGTGAACATTTGGTGAAAACCAATTTGGCAATTTCCCTTATGGGGCCACAGAAAATGTGTGCATAAATATTAAACAGGCGTTCCAAAATATTTTCCCCTTCCTCGCAGTGTAGCATATCTACCCTATAAATATACTAAATTAATGGGTACAACATATCTTCAAAACATTGTGACACTTTGTCATAATAAACATAACGTTCAAGTACCCAAAAGACCACCAACAATTACACAAGTGTTCCAGCGCTCAAGTAATATGATCTTACGCTTATACATAAGCCGATCGCGGAGCGTGGGAATGCTTTGCAGCTCATGTGGTCAACCACATTTATTAACAACTAATATTTCCACGTCTGCAAAATTTTTTTTAAAATGACAAAATATAACAATTCTTAATTCTTAAACGTACAAATTTTTATTTTTGATTTTCTAGAAGAAGAAAATAATATAATAATAATGAGAAAAACTCAACGTTGTTAATAACGTAAAAATTATAGATCACACAGACGATATAAATGCGTTGTGGATCTTATTGCTGATCATTACAATAGTGCTAATTCTACAATTTCTGCTTACAATTTATGTTAAGCATAACAAAATCATCAAAAAACGTTATATGAATAGGGCAAATTGTTTAGACCAAATTTAAAAAAAAAATAGAGTAGAAGAAAGCTTCAAAAAAACTTTTTTTTTACGACAAGAATGGAATGGAGCGAAATAGCGATACAAATAGACAAATTTCGCTACAGGTTTGATAAGTCTTATAAATGTATCAATAGAGATGCAGTAATAAAATCCGAAACTTTTAAAAATCATATAGAGATAGTTGTAGGAGAATATAATAATATAGTTACATTAGTAAATAAATATGCAAATAGACTCACATCTGAACATAATAACAAATGCTTGAGGGTTATAAAATCCCTAAACACAAGATTAAATAATATCAGAAAATAAAGGCATATTCTGATAGATGTACCAGAAAGTCTAAGTCAATTGGTTGAATTCAACCCAGACCAGTTCAAAGAACTAGACGAATCTGTACAATCAAGCGGCGCTGAGTCCGATAGTGACATTGAAACACTAGAAGGAAGCGACCGAATTGAATTTAAATCCGAAACAATAACAATTTCTGAAATGGCACAGACAGTTACAGACTTTATCAGGCTAGCCACATCTCTGATACCAGAGTTTGATGGTAAACCAGAAAAGCTACAAAGTTTTTTGGATGCTCTAGGTCTACTAGACAGCTTAAAGAGCACACATGAAACGACTGCGATAAGCCTAATAAAAACTAAACTTAAAGGCCATGTAAGAAACCTTATAAGTAATGAGCAGACAATTGCTGCAATCATTACACAACTGTCAAGTCCAGTAAAAGGAGAATCGGTAGAAGTGATATCTGCCAAGCTTCTCAATCTACAACAGAGAAATAAAACGGCAAGAGGTGGAGAAACTGACAAAGGCCCTTGAAGGTGCCTATATCAGTGAAGGTCTCAGCCAGTCTTTAGCGAATAAATACAGCACTACAACAGCTGTAAAAGCAATGACACAGAATTGCTCCATTGATAAGGTAAAACTTATCATGCAAGCAGGCACATTCACAAACATGAATGATGTCATCTCCAAATTTGTAAACAGTTGCACAGAGATAACAGGTCAGAGTAACACTTTACTCTATTATCGACGAGGTGCAAATAATAATAATAGCGGAGGCCGAGGTTATAATCGTGGAAGAAAGAAACTACCACAACAATTACAACCGAGGCAGCAATAATAACAACAATAATAACTTTAATAACCGTGGAGGTAGAAGAGGCCAAAACCAAGGGAGAGGCCGCGGAAACTACTACCAGGGTAATAATAATAATAATAGCAATGTGAGAATCGCGCAAAATACATCAAAAAACTCACAGAACCCTTTAGGAAACAGCCAATAAATGTTAAAGTTCATTCCATCAATAATAGTCTTAATATATTCGTAACTTTTCATAATCATTCAACTGAAAATAAACTAACATTTCTCATTGATACTGGTGCAGATATTTCACTTCTGAAGGTAAATTCTGATAACTTAAATTCAAACAGAAAGAATAATAAACATCGAAGGCATAGGCCAAGGTGTGATAAAGTCTCGAGGAGCACCCTCAATAGAACTCCAATCAACAAAATATAATATTCCACATGAATTTCACTTGGTAGACCCAAATTTTGCAATACCATGTGATGGAATAATAGGTATTATTTTTATGAAGAAATTCAATTGTCAACTAGATTTCAAACCAAGTGAAGACTGGTTTATAATTAGACCCCAAAATTTAAATTATCCAATATATGTTCCGATAACATATAGCGCTGGCAACAATACAGTTCTTCTGCCAGCCAGATCACAAGTTATTTGGAAAATAGACATTAATGCTGTAAATGATTACATATTTGTTCCTAATCAGGAAATACACAATGGGATTTATGTTGCAAATACAATAGCAGCATCCAAACATTTATACATTCGACTTCTAAATACAACTAATTTCGACCAATTGGTCAAAGTAAACAAAATCCAATATGAAAATTTAAAAGATTATGACATTCATAGTACCAACACTAAAAATAGAAGCGAACAAGTTCTTTCAAAACTAAAGAAAAATTTTGCAGACCAATTCAAAAATCAATTAACTGAATTATGCACACAGTATAGTGATGTGTTCGGACTGGAAACCGAACCAATATCAACAAACAACTTTTATAAACAAACATTAAGACTTAAAGATGATGAACCCATTTATATAAAAAACTACAAAAGCCCGCATAGCCATATTGAAGAAATTCAAAAACAAGTAGGGATATTAATTAGCGACAAAATCGTCGAACCGTCTGTATCCGAGTATAACAGCCCACTCCTGTTAGTTCCGAAAAAATAGCACCAAATTCATTTCAGAGGATGATGACTATATCATTCTCGGGTTTAGAACCCTCTCAGGCATTCCATTATATGGATAACTTAATGGTGATAGGATGTTCAGAAAAACACATGATTAAAAACTTAACTGACGTTTTTAATGTATGTAGGAAATATAACCTAAAGTTGCATCCAGAAAAATGTTAATTTTTCATGCACGAAGTGACATTCCTAGGTCACAAATGCACAGACAAAGGAGTATTGCCAGATGACAAGAAATATCCTGTCCCTCATGATGCGGGCGGCGCAAGACGATTTGTAGCATTCTGCAACTATTATCGTCGATTTATAAGGAACTTCGCCGACTATTCACGGCACATAACTAGATTATGTAAAAAGAATGTCCCTTTTGAATGGTCAAGCGAATGCCAGAACGCATTCGAATACCTTAAAGAAAATCTTATGCACCCCACATTATTACAACATCCTGATTTTCGCAAAGAATTTTGCATTATAACGGATGCTAGTAAAAAAGCTTGCGGAGCAGTTCTAACTCAGAACCGTAACGGGATTCAGCTCCCAATAGCTTATGCATCACGTTCATTTACAAAAGGAGAAAGCAATAAGAGTACAACGGCACAAGAACTAGCGGCAATTCATTGGCCAATTACCCATTTTAGACCATATATTTTATGGCAAACATTTCACCATTAAAACGGACCACAGACCTTTAACGTACATATTTTCTATGACTAATCCCAGTTCTAAATTAACTCGCATGCGGTTAGAGCTTGAAGAATACGACTTCACTGTAGAATACCTAAAGGGGAAAGATAATTTTGTAGCAGACGCACTCTCGCGTATAAATATAACAGAATTTAAACACATGCAACATAAAGTCCTGAAAGTCACTACCAGGCAACAAAATAAACAAGATAAAAACTGTACAGTAACAAATAAGGAACTATTGCCTAGGCAAAGTATCCAAAATGTATCTAAGCCCAACGTACACGAAGTCATAACAAATGATGAAGTACGAAAAGTAGTGACCTTGCGAATAACTGAATCTATTTGTTTACTCAAACGAGGAAATAAAGTTATTGCAAGAATTGATGTTGACGATTTATATACCAATGGAGTTTTTGATTTAGGTCAGTTCTTCCAAAGGCTTGAAATGCAAGCCGGTATACTAAAAATCAGCCAACTCAAATTGGCACCGAGTGAAAAAATCTTTGAAACCATTTCAATAGATAATTTCAAAAATACGGGCAATATAAAATTAAAATCATTAAGAGTAGCGCTACTCCCGCCGGTGACCATTATAAAAACTGAAAAAGAGATACAATCAATACTGTATACATATCATGTCGATCCAATTCAAGGAGGTCATGCAGGCATTACAAGAACGCTAGCGAAAATAAAAAGACACTATTATTGGAAAAATATGACTCGTCATATAAAAGAGTACATACGTAGATGTCATAAATGCCAAATGTCGAAAACAACGACACATACAAAGACCCCATGACCCACACAGAAACCCCAACAAATGCTTTTGATATAGTGATAGTGGACACAGTAGGTCCACTACCGAAATCAGAATATGGCAACGAATACATCGTCACACTTATATGTGATTTAACGAAGTATCTAGTAACCATACCGGTTGCAAACAAAAGCGCAAATGCTGTCGCAAAAGCTATATTCGAAAATTGTATGCTAAAGTACGGTCCAATGAAAACGTTCATTTCGGACAGGGGTACCGAGTATAAAAATAAAGTAATTTTAGATATGTGCAAATACATGAAGATAGAAAACCTAACATCTACAGCATATCATCACCAAACTTTAGGGACAATAGAACGAAGTCATAGAACATTCAATGAATACATTCGTTCATACATCTCTGCAGATAAAACTGATTGGGACGTTTGGATACAATATTTTACATATTGTTTCAACACAACACCATCAGTCATGCATGACTACTGTCCATATGAACTAGTCTTTGGACTACTTTGGAAAACTTCAGATTTTTAATTAAAAATAGGAGATAAAGTTATACTAAGGAACGAAACGGGTCATAAGTTAGATCCAGTATATTTAGGTCCTTATACTGTAGAAACCATAGAAGACAGAGATAACATAGTAATTAGAGATACAAAGCAAAAAAAACAAAAAGTACAAATTTTTTATTATTCTGTCATTACACAAAAATGCTTTGAGACAAAACATTGCTAATAATTAATAAGAGAAATCAATATCATTTAAAACAAGAGAGAACGTTATAGTCGAGTTCCCCGACTATCTGATACCCGTTACTCAGCTAGTGAAAATGCGAAGGAGTCTTCAGCACTGACAGTTTTTGCGGTTTGTGGGCGCTAGAGTGGGCGTGGCAAAAAGTTTTTTGGCAAATCGATAGAAATTTATAAGACTAATACAAAAATGAAAAAATATCAAAACATTAGTCAAAAGTGTGGGCGTAGCAGCTTTGGGCGGTTTGTGGCGTTAGAGTGGCGTGGCAAAAAGTTTTTTGACAAATCGTTAGAAATTATAAGACTAGAACAAAAATGAAAAAATATCAAAACATTTTCAAAAGTGTGGCGTGGCAGTTTGGCGGTTTGTGGTGTTAGAGTGGGCGTGGCAACATGAATCGACAAACTTGCGCTGCGTCTATGTCTCAGGAGTCAGTATGCTTAATCTCAACTTTCTACCTTTTGTAGTTCTGAGATCTCGACGTTCATACGGACAGACGGACAGACGGACGGACAGACGGACGGACAGACGGACATGGCAGATCGACTCGGCTATTGATCCTGATCAAGAATATATATACTTTATATGGTCGGAAACGCTTCCTTCTGCCTGTTACATACTTTTCAACGAATCTAGTATACCCTTTTACTCTACGAGTAACGGGTATAAAAATTTAATTGATTTTTAAAAATATTTTTATTGAGAACTAAATGATTACATGTATTACGTCATTTCTTTAAAAAGGGAAGTGTAGCATATCTACCCTATAAATATACTAAATTAATGGGTACAACATATCTTCGAAACATTGTGACACTTTGTCATAATTAACATAACGTTCAAGTACCCAAAAGACCACCAACAATTACACAAGTGTTCCAGCGCTCAAGTAATATGATCTAACGCTTATACATAAGCCGATCGCGGAGCGTGGGAATGCTGAGCATGCACTTTGAAGCTCAAGTGGTCAGACCATACATGACATATGCATGACTTCTGCATACATATGTATATGTATATGGAACTATATGTATATAATAATAAGTACTATATATACGGGTCTGCTCAGCCCAAGTTGAGCGCATAAGAAACATTCGAATAAAGTAACTCTAACTGAGCAGACGCTCTGACTCTAAAACACTGAACCTTCTTTGGGATCCTTGCGAACATCATAGCAGTCAAAATAGACATTTACAACATTTATATATTTTAATACAAAGCAACGTCTTTTTGTGTGTGCAGCCATTGTCAAATATTTTTATGCATGGTGGACTACAAATATTATTTTTCGGGATTGTTCAAAAAGTGGTGTTTAATGCGAGACCGCTACCTCCATTGGCCTTGCCATCCGGGTGATCAGATATCCTGGCACTTGGAAGTTATACTTTGTGAGGTGAGTCTCGGAGAGCAGCATGACGTAAATTTTCTGAGCATTCAAAATTTGGACAAGTTCAAACTTATGCTACGAAATGCCGTTAGCATTACAAATATGTATTGTTGATTAAGGTTACTTACTTGACACAAGCAACTGTATCAAAATATTTTGATTGTGCATGAGCTCTTGCATAGCGGTTTGCATGAACGTTATAAAGATTGTTATATTAAAGTTTGAATGACCGGAGTGGCTTGAGCTCACGCTAAGGCGAAGCGACTTTTGAGGTCTTTATGTACGACATAACCTCGTCAATTGGGTGTGTGTTTCTCTCCACAGTAGCTGCATAGTTTGACTGAGCTATCTTCCGTGCTCTTTTCGCAATTGATAGTACGAAGAGCTACAGGCGATACAGATTGACTTCAAGGTGCAGTAAGCTTTAGTATGTCTATACTAATAACAGTTTGTACATGGCACAGGCAACTTGCTCTTGTGAGGCTCTTTCCCAGTATTGGGAAATGATGGAGTAAAACGCGAGGCGATATAGCGTCAGTTTAATAATCGTTTTATTTCACATAAGCGCGACGGCGTTGAGTGTCATTCAGAGGTAAACGTAAGAAGAAAGAAAGTACAAGAACACAGAAAAGAACTGATTCAGATCAGTGTGATTAAATTACAAAATATGATTGTTGCTAAATTAACATATTACTTTTAGTATTTCAATAAACCTTTTCAACAAGCATATTCAAAAACAATTCATTTCAGTTAGTTTTTCTGTAGGTTTTTTTTTTAAATATCTGATAACATGTCATTTGTACATATATATTTTACATCAATTTTCGTTTTGGAATATAGTTCTCTTACTTACTTACTTACGTACTTTATGTCGATAGGCTTTCTTCTATTATGTAGTATTGAATTCTTAGCTAAACATAAAACACTTTGATTAGCGCAAAAAATTAAAATTGAGTGATCTATCAAAAAACCAATTTCCTTCAAAAATTTTCAGTATTTCTTAAAAATACTGCTTCTCTTGCCGCAATATTCGGCCTCCGTGCTGGATAATGCCATCAGACTTTGCTTCTTGGACTCCCAGGATATAGGACCTCCTGCGTTTATGAAGACATATCCACTATAGGATTTACGATCCGATGTGTTATTTGCCAAATCTGCGTCGACGTAGCCATGAATCGGTGTACCTGTTGCGTGATAATGAAGCTTAAAGTCCGATGTGCCCTTCAAATACCTTCGTTTACGGTTGGCAGCGACTTCATACTCCTTATGTGGGTTCACATTTCTTTAAGGCAATTTTGCAATTGAATGAATTGAGTGATCCGATAAGTGATTGATGGTCCTTCTCGTTAACAGGCTTGCAGTTAGGATCAGTACACTTAACTTGGTAACTTGCTTCCAAAGGCGTTGAAGAATCGGAAGAATTTTCCCGATGAAAATTTATTGCGAAATTTGGACTGGCGGCTAGCAAAAATAGACGAATGGTTCGATTCTAATACGTTTATTTGCGCGGGCGCAGCTAGCGGCTTCGACTTCAATTCTAAGACTGTATAAGCTTCACGGTTATGCTCACGAAACGACTGATCACACGGGCTATACCAAATTTTTCTCTGACCATAAAGCTTCTCAGTAGAAGAGTAATCCAGTGAGCACAACTACAATTAAGCTCTCATGTAAGCTGTTATGCTATGTTTACATTTCATCTAAGTTTACAAATTACAAGTATTTCTTTTTAACATAAATTACTGCTCCAACATTCCGGCCCCGTTAAAGGCCTCCGGCTCTTTGATCTTCTCAACAGGAGCAGTATGCACTGGCAGCAATGCCAGCTTGTGGATGGCGCGCTTGATGACGCCTCCTGACGTCCGAACTTCCGCCACACGCACTCTACCGTCCTCGCCTGCTGTTGTTGCCACCACGCGGCCTGTTAGCCACCGCTGCGGGGGCACGTTGTCCCGTGGACGACCACTAGGCAACCGACCTCCAGATCGCGGCATCCGACGCTCCATTTGTTGCGCTGCTGCAGGCTGGCGATGTAGTCCTTGGACCAGCTGTCCCAAATCTGCTGCTTGAGAGCGGACAGCATTCGCCACCGCTTCAAATACGCGCAACTGGCCTTGCTGCAAACTCCTCCTGTGCCGGATTCTTACGGCAGCGTGATCAGAGGCTGCCCGATTAATAGGTGTCCTGGTGTTAGGGTCTCTCCATCGTTGGGATCGTTGCCCGGCGACGCGATTAGACGCGAATTGAGCAGCGCCTCTAACTCGACCAGGTGGGTGCTCAACTCGTCCGTTGTGAGCTTGGCGTTGCCGACTCCTCGCAGCAACCGGGTTTTGGCGGACTTGACGGCTGCTTCCCAAAGTCCTCCGAAGTGTGGTGACCTCGGCGGTATGAAACACCACTCGAAGCCTCTCTGAGCCGCGTATCCGCTCAGCTCGTCCCGACTGCGGTGAAACGCTTCGCTGAGCTCCTTCAGCACGTTGCACGCTCCTACGAAATTCGTGGCGTTGTCGCTGTACACTTTCTCCGGCAGCCCTCTCCTCCCGACGAACCTTTTAAAGACGGATAAGAAGCTGTCAGTGGATAGGTCGACAACAAGTTCAAGGTGAACAGCCTTTGACGAAAAGCACACAAAAACGGCCACATATGTTTTGATAGGAGGTCTACCGCGGACCTTTAAGGACACATAAAATGGACCACAAAAATCTACTCCGCAAACTAGAAAGGGGCGCTCCATTCGGACCCTATCGGCTGGCAAATTGCCCATTATCTGGCTCAGCACTGGTTTATACCGGAAACAGTGAACGCAGCTACGGACAATTTTCGTACATGCTTCTCGCGCATTGATCAGCCATATCTGTTGCCTCAAAAGTGAAACCATCACCTTGACACCAGCATGGTAATGAGTGCGATGCAGGTTACGAAGAAATAGCGAAACAAATTCTGACTTTGAGGACAGTAATAGTAGAAACTTGGCATCATACGGAATTGGTGCATTTAGCAATCTCCCCCCAACTCGGATTAAGTTGAACGTCACACCTTCTAAATCGCTGGTATGTATAAAAGGATTTAAACGTTGTAGATGTGGGCTTAAACATTCAGACTTCTCCAACTTGACGTATTCTGAACTGAACTCCGCCTTTTGAAATATTTGGACCATCCTAAGAAACGACAACTTCAGTTCGTTAGCCGAAATGACGACCTCGCGTTGACGCTTCTTCCTTTGAATGAATCGATTTACGTAGGCCATGATCCGTAAGAGTTTACTAAATGATGAACATCTTCCAACAAGCTCAATAAAGACATTCGGTTGGTTTTTTGTGACGGAACATACTGACACGCTTTTTTTGTTCTCAGAAAACTGTAACTCCGTTGAAACTTCAATCTGATGGGACCGAGGCCAATCGCTTGGATTTCGGAGTAAGAATTCCGGTCCATTTTCCCATAGAGTTAAGTCTGTTCCACGTGAGACTAAATCAGCCGGATTTTCTTCGGTGGGCACATGACGCCAAACTACATTCTCTGTGAGTTCTTGAATTTCAGAGACTCTATTTGCGACAAATGTTGCTAGAGTTGATGGATCCCTCTTTAACCAGTATAATGTGACTTGTGAATCCGACCAGAAGTTAATGCTTTCAAGCTCCAATTTGTTAAGCAAAGGAGATACTTGAGACCATAATTTGGCCAGCAGATGCACTGCACACAGCTCGAGCCTTGGAATTGACTTTGTTTTTAGTCTGTTTTACTCTAGACTTTGCGGTTAGAAGTCTTGATAACCTATTTGTCCCAGCCACGGTACGAATATAAATGCAACAGCCGTACGCGTGGCTCGATGCATCAGCAAATCCGTGGATTTGAATAGTGTCATAGCCAGACAGACAGATATATCGAGGAATGGAGATCTTGTCAATTGCTAGTAAATTCAGCTTAAATTCGTTCAAACTGGTATGCAAGTTCATGGGAACCGATTCGTCCCAATCTAATTTCTGTCGCCACAGTTCCTGAAGCAAGATTTTTGCTCGTGTAATCAATGGACATAATAATCCCAAAGGGTCAAACAAACGAGCTGTGACGGACAAAATGTTGCGTTTAGTTGGTGGTAAGGACTGAAACGAATCCTCCAAGCAATAATGAAACGCATCATTTTGAGGGTTCCATCTCATCCCGAGCGTTTTAACGGATTCAGAAGTGTTAAATATAAGAGATTTTTCTGATCCCTGGTTGATCATCAAACTTGGGTGATTTGTTGCCCATTTGGCTAGATGAAAACCCCCTAACTCCAAAACCTTCGTCACTTCTTTGCGAATTACCTCCAACTCTTCAATACTGTTCGCTCCGGTGAGCATATCGTCGACATAGAAGTCGCTTGAAATCACCTCTGATGCAACACAATGTGACTCAGCGTAAATTTTTGATAGCTCAAAGAGGCAGCGGATGGCCAGAAACGGAGCAGAGGCTGTCCCATAAGTGACAGTGTTGAGGCGATAGGTTTGGAGAGCTTGCGTTGATTTTTCCCTCCACACAATAAGTTGCAAATCTCTATCTTCGTTTGCAATTTTAACTTGCCTATACATCTTTGAGATATCCGCCGTCAAGGCATATTTGTGCAAACGAAATCTTGCCAGAATGGCAACTATTCCCTCTGAATAGTTGCACCCACCATTAGAGTCTCATTTAATGAGATCGAGGTTGACGTTTTACTTGAAGCGTCAAAAACAACTCGCAACTTTGTGGTGCTACTATCAGGTCTCAGGACACATTAATGTGGAATGTAATAGTGTTTCTCTGGAGGAGGTGTTGGAAGCAGTGACATGTGCCCAAGGTTAAGATACTCTCTCATAAACTCCTGATACATGTCATGTAACTCGCGATTATTTGCAAGCTTGCGTTCCAATGCAAGAAATCTGCGATTTTTCGATTCGAAGGATAAGCCTAAGACACTCGGATCTTTCTTAAATGGCAACTTCACCTCAAAACGACCAGACGAAAGCCTATGTACGGTTTGCTCAAAATGCTTCTCGCAAGCAAGTTGTTCAGCTGTATAAACAGCCTTCGATCTCTCAGGAATGTGTTCCAATTCCCAAAATCGTTCCACAAGAGAGTCGAGAGAACTTACATTTTCATTGCCAAAGACTGCATACCTGAGCGTTCTTTGATGCGCGTTGAGTGAACTTTCCCGAAACAATCCATCCTAGTAAAGTTTTCTGAAGTGAAGGATGTTCAGAACCCAATTTTATTTGGCCTACGCTCAAAAGATCAAAAAAGGATTCTGCGCCAATCAGTAAGTCCACTTTTGCGGGCTTGTGAAAACGAGGGTCTGCCAGTTCAATGTTTGCCGGAATTTTCCATTGGGCACAATTGACTTCGTGATCGGGTTGATAAGATGAAATTGATCTTAACACCCAAAAATTGGTAGCGAAATTATGAGCATTGACGCGAGAATGAATTGAAGTGTGGACTTTGTGCCGTACTACTGAGTCGTTTTTCCCTACAGTAGTGATATTTAGATATGATTCTTGCCTGTGTAACCGCAAACGCTGTGCTAAGTCCTCTGCCATAAAATTGATTTGAGATCCTGAATCTAACAGCGCTCGTGCTAATTGAAACTGTCCAAATCTATCCCGTACTTTTACGACAGCAGTAGCAAGAATAACTTGGTCAGTACTAGCAACATGACAAGAATGGGCTTGATTATTATGATCAACTGCTACTGAAGGTGCCTGGACATGCACTTGAGGAACTGATCCCGACGAAAATGGTTGCTGCTCCACCCCGTATCTGTGAAGAAGTGTGTTGTGAGGCTTAGAGCAAACACGACACTTTGTTGCTTTGCACTTCTTCACTGGATGACCTGGATTTAAACAATTTATGCACAACCGATTGTGTTTTGTAAAATCGAACCGCTGAATCACCGATAAAGCCATGAAAGGTTGACAACTGCCTAAACTGTGATTTGTGGCTGAGCAATATCGACACTTTGAATCCGGTCTGCGGTCTGTCTGTGTGCATGAGAAGGAGGATTTGGAATATCCCTTATTGGAAGCTTGGCTAGGCTTCCCTTTACTTTTGGTTGACTCCTCAGCAGCTAGATGTTGATAGCTTCGATTCAATTGAATCGCACAATCGGACCATGTCGGTAGCGTGTTATAATCAAGCTGTTCTTCAAATCGGGATTTTGTAGTGTGATCTACCTTGGACATTGCAATGTGAATAAAAATTGCGTTATTTATGTCTTTTTCACTACCCAACGACTGTAATGACGAAAAAGGGCAGATATTTTGTCAATAAGGGACCTCAAGCCTGATGCAGATGGTTTCGATACTTGAGGGAGGTCAAACAATTGAGAAATTGTGCCAAAAAAAATCAAGCATTTATTGTCGTAAACGTTTTTTAGACTAGCCAATGCTTTCTCATAATTTAAATCCGAAATTTGAAACGCCTTGACAGTTCCCAATGCATCGTCTGTTAGACATGTCAGCAAATGGTTGAATTTCTCGATATTTGTTAGAGACGGGTCATTATGCACTAAGCTCTCGAAAAGACTTATAAAATTTTTAAAGTCGGAATGTTTTCCACTGAATTTGGGCAAATTCATTTTTGGTAAATAGGACGAATGACGAAACCCACTGTTATCCCCGTGACTAAGTCTCGGAGCCTCGACTCGACTCATTGCCGACCGATATAAAGCCTTTGTGATTATGCACATATCCTCGACAGACGCTCTTAAATCATTTCCTGGGCTTAGCACATAAATGTCTGACTGAATATCCATTAATTTTTCACAATATGTTTCGAGAAGTTGCATTCGGTATACCAGTTGAAAACTATCGAACGAAATAGTTTTTTCCTCAAATGCAGTTTTCATACGTCCAATATCGCTCATAACTCTATCGTGTTTTTGCATAGCCACTATTAATTTAGAATTAAGCTTTGCCGATACTTCCTTTTCTTTTTCCATTTTTGAATGAATTGGAATAAATAAAAATAGTCCAAATACTAGTAAATTTCCGAAACAAGGGTTAAATCACACACGTAAATGCGCGCGAAACCAATTTTTAATCGATGCCCAAATATAAAAAACTTGATTTCCAACTTCAAATTCAACAATAAATTTTATTGGGTTATATGAGGGTTAACTGTGCCGAAGAACCACCGAAATGCACAAAATATGTAGTTTGTATGTGTATGTACCGTTGATGGGTAAAACCAAAGCCAAAAATGCACAAAATTTTAATTTTATGACACACAAACTGTCCGAAATATTGAAGCGGATCCCTTTCGGGTTAAATATACCCACAAACACCGCCGGGAAATTCAAAAAATGTAATACAATTTTATAAGGCCAAATATCTCACTGTAAATCGAATTAATGTTCACGCAAATTCATATATGTACATACAAATGTGAGCAGGGCTTAAGTTCCCTGCCGAGTTTTGCAGGAACTTTCCACTATGTACGGTTTGAGAGCCACTGCCACAGTATGTACTGCTGAAAATAACCAATGTGCGAGGTATATATGGTTGGCCACTGACACCGTGTATATAGCAGACAGATAACTGTTCTGCACTGCACAAATGAGAAACGAAATTGGCGGCAAACTGGCGATATGTATTTGCATGTATGTAGGTTTACTGAACTTTTGCAGTTTGACCGTATGTATTTAACGCACATAAATTTCTCCAAATTTCCACAGAAATTAATACCATAAGTTTTGTCAAAGGCAGTTCACTTTTTATTATATATTTATTTGGGGGTGGTGGTTTGTTTGGGATTTAGATTGGTTTTCCAATTTATCACATATGTATGCCAAGAATTAAAAACGCACACAATACACACAAAAAGTGGAGTGCTTATTATTTTTAATTTTTGGCACTGAATACCTGGTTATTATTTGGCATAATTTCCAATGACTTTCCTGTTCCACTCCACTATGTGCGCCAAATCCAAAAAAATTAGCCGAATTCCACCAGCTAGGTTATTTTGCCAACAATAGAGAAAAAACAGAACAAGTGCCGAGACGACGAAAAATGCACTATTTTGTTCGTTTTTTCGCACGCAAAAATTAAATAAATGTTAGCCGTAGTCCCTGTTCGGGCGCCATGAAAAATCGGAAGAATTTTCCCGATGAGCACGGCTATGCTCACGAAACGACTGATCACACGGGCCATACCAAATTTTTCTCTGACCATAAAGCTTCTCAGTAGAAGAGTAATCCAGTGAGCACAACTACAATTAAGCTCTCATGTAAGCTGTTATGCTATGTTTACATTTCATCTAAGTTTACAAATTACAAGTATTTTTTTTTAACATAAATTACTGCTCCAATAGGCGTTGCTACCGATTTGCAATCTGACATGTCCGAGGTGTGTAGCATACTCTCGATATGTTTCTAGTTACCTATGGATATGGCTCCAGTTTCACCTTCTCGCTCAACTTCGATGACCAAAAAATTATGTCAATCAAATTCTTTTTACGTGAGCTTGCAATGAGAACATCGTCGACATATACTGCAATTATGTTAATATTGTCTTCCTCATTGCGTGTGTAAACACACAGCTCGCTGGCACAGGGAACAAAATTCAGTTTTCGCAAGACAGCAACGAGCTTGGCGTTCCACTCTCTACCGTGCTGTTTTAGCCCGTAAAGTGACTTCCTTAGTCTCAAAACTTTTCCATGATGTTTATAAACAAATCCATCGGGTTGCTTCATATAAACTTCTTCGCTCAACGCACTATTCAAATAAGCTGTCGATCCATCCATCTAATGATCGCTTTGCATCCAAAGATTTTCAAATGTGATATCGAAGTCTTTTTACCTGTCCACAGTGTTTGACTCTTCAATGACCTTGTCTCCGATCTGTTGCGTAGGTATGCTGCAGTCCTTACTGCCTCTCCCTATAGGAACTTATTGACTCCTGAATGTTTAAGCATGCTCCTTGCCATTTCGACGAGTGTCCGGTTAGCGCGCTCAGCAACTCCGTTTTGCTGCGGAGTGTTCAGAACTGTCAATTGCTTAATATCGATTACGGATAAAAACTTCTGAAACTCGTGGCTTATATATTCGCAACCGTAATCGCTGCGAATTGCTTTAAGTTTTTCATCAGTATATTTAGTCGGAAGGCCAGGCTGACCGTTGTAAACGTTCTTGCGGTTGACTTTAGGCCTATTTTCACCGCGATTGCTTGCTCACCTAGTACCGCCTGGTTATAAAGCCTGAGCCGCTAAAAATGTCTTGTAGGCTGTGTGGTAATATGGTGCACACTAAGTACAGCTTTCAGCGGTTTGTGGGCGTTAGGATGGGCGTGGCCAAAAGTTTTCTGGCAAATCGATAGAAATTTACAATACTAAAAAAAAATAAAAAAAAATAAAAACATTTTTCAAAAGTGTGGGCGTGGCAGCTTTGGTAGGTTGTTAGGCGTTAGAGTGGGCGTGGCGATACATTTTTCTGCAAATCGAATTTACAAGATTAATACAAATATGATAAAATACCTTTTCTGAAATGTGGGCGTGTTTTGGGCGGTTTTTGTGCGTTAGAGTGGACGTGGCAATATGGGTCAACATGCGTGGTAACATGTTTCAGTCCTACATACTGGCCATCAAACCTCAATAAGCTGCCTGAGCTGATCGACTTCGCAGTTACGAAAAATATTTCCCGCAGCTTGGTCAAAGCTAAATGTCTGACAGATCTGTCATCTGATCACTCGCCTGCACTAATCACCTCCGCCGCTACGCAGATAACGTGAAACCACCATACAATACCTGGTTATTATTTGGCATAATTTCCAATGACTTTCCTGTTCCACTCCACTATGTGCGCCAAATCCAAAAAAATTAGCCGAATTCCACCAGCTAGGTTATTTTGCCAACAATAGAGAAAAAACAGAACAAGTGCCGAGACGACGAAAAATGCACTATTTTGTTCGTTTTTTCGCACGCAAAAATTAAATAAATGTTAGCCGTAGTCCCTGTTCGGGCGCCATGAAAAATCGGAAGAATTTTCCCGATGAGCACGGCTATGCTCACGAAACGACTGATCACACGGGCCATACCAAATTTTTCTCTGACCATAAAGCTTCTCAGTAGAAGAGTAATCCAGTGAGCACAACTACAATTAAGCTCTCATGTAAGCTGTTATGCTATGTTTACATTTCATCTAAGTTTACAAATTACAAGTATTTTTTTTAACATAAATTACTGCTCCAATAGGCGTTGCTACCGATTTGCAATCTGACATGTCCGAGGTGTGTAGCATACTCTCGATATGTTTCTAGTTACCTATGGATATGGCTCCAGTTTCACCTTCTCGCTCAACTTCGATGACCAAAAAATTATGTCAATCAAATTCTTTTTACGTGAGCTTGCAATGAGAACATCGTCGACATATACTGCAATTATGTTAATATTGTCTTCCTCATTGCGTGTGTAAACACACAGCTCGCTGGCACAGGGAACAAAATTCAGTTTTCGCAAGACAGCAACGAGCTTGGCGTTCCACTCTCTACCGTGCTGTTTTAGCCCGTAAAGTGACTTCCTTAGTCTCAAAACTTTTCCATGATGTTTATAAACAAATCCATCGGGTTGCTTCATATAAACTTCTTCGCTCAACGCACTATTCAAATAAGCTGTCGATCCATCCATCTAATGATCGCTTTGCATCCAAAGATTTTCAAATGTGATATCGAAGTCTTTTTACCTGTCCACAGTGTTTGACTCTTCAATGACCTTGTCTCCGATCTGTTGCGTAGGTATGCTGCAGTCCTTACTGCCTCTCCCTATAGGAACTTATTGACTCCTGAATGTTTAAGCATGCTCCTTGCCATTTCGACGAGTGTCCGGTTAGCGCGCTCAGCAACTCCGTTTTGCTGCGGAGTGTTCAGAACTGTCAATTGCTTAATATCGATTACGGATAAAAACTTCTGAAACTCGTGGCTTATATATTCGCAACCGTAATCGCTGCGAATTGCTTTAAGTTTTTCATCAGTATATTTAGTCGGAAGGCCAGGCTGACCGTTGTAAACGTTCTTGCGGTTGACTTTAGGCCTATTTTCACCGCGATTGCTTGCTCACCTAGTACCGCCTGGTTATAAAGCCTGAGCCGCTAAAAATGTCTTGTAGGCTGTGTGGTAATATGGTGCACACTAAGTACAGCTTTCAGCGGTTTGTGGGCGTTAGGATGGGCGTGGCCAAAAGTTTTCTGGCAAATCGATAGAAATTTACAATACTAAAAAAAAATAAAAAAAAATAAAAACATTTTTCAAAAGTGTGGGCGTGGCAGCTTTGGTAGGTTGTTAGGCGTTAGAGTGGGCGTGGCGATACATTTTTCTGCAAATCGAATTTACAAGATTAATACAAATATGATAAAATACCTTTTCTGAAATGTGGGCGTGTTTTGGGCGGTTTTTGTGCGTTAGAGTGGACGTGGCAATATGGGTCAACATGCGTGGTAACATGTTTCAGTCCTACATACTGGCCATCAAACCTCAATAAGCTGCCTGAGCTGATCGACTTCGCAGTTACGAAAAATATTTCCCGCAGCTTGGTCAAAGCTAAATGTCTGACAGATCTGTCATCTGATCACTCGCCTGCACTAATCACCTCCGCCGCTACGCAGATAACGTGAAACCACCATACAGACTGACTTCACACAAAACAAATTGGCTTAGGTATAAAAAATATAAATATAAACTGGCCAACGCCCTGAAACAGCAGCAGGAAGACGATCAGTGCCGATATATAGAGCAACTCACACCAACAGGTACAAAACATAAGTCACTGGGGAGAGCCCACTCAACTCTCCGCCCACTGACTGAAATCGTTTTGCCGATAAGGAATTCCGCAGGCGGCTGGGCCCGTAGTGATGCAGACAGAGCCACCACATTTGCCTCACACCTACAAAATGTATTCACGCCAAACCAGGCTACTAACACATTCGCGCTACCGTCCTCAACCGTAAACTGCAACCAGCCACACACCCCAATTGTGTTTCGTCCAAAAGAAGTCATTAAAATAATCAAAGACAATCTCAGCCCAAAAAAATCCCCCGGCTGCGACCTTATAACACCGGAAATGATCATCGAGCTGCCACACTCTGCAGTTCGCTAAATAACCCAGCTCTTTAATGCCATCACCAAACATGGTTACTTTCCACAACGATGGAAGAGATCGAATATCATAATGATTCCAAAGCCTGGTAAGGACCACACAGTCCCTTCATCTTACAGACCAATAAGTCTACTCTTATGTATTTCGAAACTATTCGAAAAATGCCTGCTGATCCGACTTAATCTTCATCTGAGATACCACAACATAATCCCAGCCCATCAATTTATATTTCGGGAAAGCCACGGAACCATTGAACAGGTGAATCGTATAACAACGGAAATAAGAACTGCATTAGAAAATCGCGAATACTGTACAGCAGTTTTTTTAGACGTATCCCAAGCATTCGACAAAGTCTGGCTTGACGACCTAATGTTTAAAATTAGAACAGCCCCACCCGAAAGCACACACAAACTTCTAAAGTCTTACCTCTATGACAGAAAGTTTGCAGTACGGTGCAACACTGCCACTTCCCCTGATCATAAAATTGAGGTTGGAGTCCCCCAAGACAGCGTTGTTGGGCCTACCTTATACCTCATCTATACAGCCGAAATCCCTATAAATAGTCGCTTAACGTTATCCACATTTGCCGACGATACAGCTATCCTTAGCCGTTCAAGATCCCCAATCCAAGCTAGAGCTCAGCTGGCATTGCACCACATCGACATTGAGAAGTGGCTCACTGACTGGCGAATACAAATAAACGAGCAAAAATGCAAACGCTTTACGCTAAATAGACAAGATTGCCCACCATTCTTGTTGAACAACATACCACTCCCGAAAGCAGATGAGGTAGCATACCTAGGAGTCCACCTTGACTATAGACTTACAAGGCGCAGGCACATTGAATCCAAAAGAACTCAACTTAAACTCAAAGCCAACAGCTTACACTGGCTCATCAACTCTGGTTCTCCGCTCAGCCTAGATCACAAGGTCTTACTCTACAATTCTGTATTGAAACCTATCTGGACATTTGGCTCACAGTTATGGGGCAATGCCAGCAACAGCAATATTGACATCATACAGCGAGAACAATAAAAGATTCTGAGAACCATCACTGGGGCACCGTGGTAGGATCAGAACGAAAACATCCAAAGTGACTTAAATATCCCACCAGTTATCAATGCAATTACGGAACTTAAGGAAAAATACTATAGCAAGCTTTACTCGCACCCCAACCACCTAGCGAGAGGTCTAACCCAGCTCAGCAGGCGTTTCCGTCTCCGGCGAAAGGACCTACCAACCCAGCGAAGACATTTTTAAGGCGTCTAATCATAGAACTGTTGGAAAAATAAACTGTTCAAAACTTTTATAGTTAAGATTTTTAAACTTATTGTTAGTTCTTATACAAGCAGATTCAATAAATAAAAGCAAAGTAAAAAAAAAAAACATGGGTCGCTGCGTCTCTGTCTCTGGAGTCTGTCTGCTTAATTCTGTTTAAAAAATAAATAATAAATAAATAATTCTGTAAATAATTTCTAGCTTTTCTAGTTCCTGAGATCTCGACGTTCATACGGTCAGACGGACAGGGCCAGATCGACTCGACTATTGATCCTGATCAAGAATACATAAGCTTTATCTGGTAACAGTTGTAACGAACTGATTTCTTGGTTTCTAGCTCAGAGTATTTTTACGTATTTTCACTGACGTACCGTCTGACTGTATGGATCCCTGCGTACTTTTCCTGATTGACTGTCGATCTCCGCGGATTTTACTGACTCTCTATCGCTCTCCGCGTACTTCCACTGGTTGACTGTGTCCACACTTTTTGAATCTGCTCCGACCGTCCGGTCGCACGACCGTGTCCGGACTGACACGGACTGATACGTGCAATCGACCGTACTCTGCGCTTGCACGTATGACCTACGCGTGTTTAACTGACTGACTGTCCGTCCCGAGCTGCGCCTGCGCCGTCCCTTTATAGGCCGCGGGGTTCCCGCTATTTCCCTTTTTGCGCACGGCTTGCTCGGGTGCAAGGTCCAACTCATATGCCGTTTGTTCACGGTGCGTCCTCTTTGTGCTCGTCCAAAGTCCACACCGTTACCGTTCGACCTCTGTGCCCTTGGCCAGTTCGAGTCCAAGGTCCAGCGCGGTACCGTTAGCTCACGGTCTCTCCGCTTTGCCGGGGTTCAAGGACCTGACCGCCCTTGACTCCTCTCGCATTCCAGCTGTCTTCGCCGTTGCTAGGACGATCTCCTGCACCCGGATTTGTGGGGAGTTTTAAGACTCCTCACATCGGCCCCATTCTTCGGAAGTTTTTTAAAAACATGTTGCTTCCGGCGGTCCTCCACTTTGGTGTCTCCTCGCATAGGCAGCTTCCTCGTTTCTTCTCTTGTCGACCCTGCGCTCTTCGTTCTCCGCCTGGCAGTCTCAGCCTATTAGACCCCGTCGTTTAGCGCTTTGACTTGTCATCTCGAACATCTTTGCCTCCTTCTCCAGCCTCCTTCCATTATCCCTCACCTTCATGACCGCAGCCTTGGCGTCTCAGCCTAGTTGGCCCTGTCTTTTAGCATCTCGACGTTTCATCTCGATCCTCGAAATACACCGCTCCTGACTCCTCTCGTCGACCTGCGCCTCCTTGACTTCAGCCCGGCAGTCTCGGCCTAGTAGACCCCGTCGTTCAGCATGTCGACTCGGCATCTCGATCCTTGCGCCCTTCTCTAGCTTCCTTCATCTGTTGCCGTCTGCTTCTGCAACTCCACCGATACCCACCACGATCGAGTTATCGATCCTGGCGACCGGCGTTGCCACTTCCTGTTCATATCGATATTGCCATGTCGTGTCGACTGCTGCTAATAGTGTGACTGCGTGTTGAAAATCAATGTATATTCCAGTATTTTTTGTTCCCTATCGATCTCACTATCGATAGATCGCTGTTATCGTAGCGCCCCCATCCCGATTTTCTCCAGTGTTTTAATGGCAACAGCTGATTTGGTTTGTTTTCATCCAAAGCAGCTTTATGGTGGCATTCTTGCATCCTGATGTTGGGGACCACCGCTTTGCATTCCTGCCTTGTTCACGCTGTCAGTACCCACTCGTCGTCGGCTTTCGTCTATTGGGACTCTCAGCCCTGGCTCTCCTGGTTGAACTCCCTCTCCTGCGCGTGTGTACTTGTGGTGCTGTTGCGAGCTGTAGAAATCATCCTTAGATACACGCTTCGACACTCACTGGTCGTTCACTTGTTCCGGGTATCGCTCCGCTGTTTCACTATTTCGCTGTCGACCTCCGCGTATTTTCACAGACTGACCGTCTTTTCGCTAGTAATTTCTTAATTTATTTATTTCTTCAATGCACCAATTAAACACGCCTGCACTCGCCGCCGATCAATTTATATCTACAATTTACTTATTAAAAAAAATTTTATATAATGAAAAAATTTACTTATTTTAAAATATAATAAATTACTTTGGGTTGGTCCTTGATTTACTACATCCTGGGTGCAGATTGAACGTTCAAAGATCTATGGTCCATTGGGTAACATATCATGTTCCTAGTTGATTGCCAATTATTCTTTGTTTTATATTAAGTGATTATTGATTTTAATTATCGAATTATAAATAAAAATATATGTACTTATTTAAAAGTATAATACATTTTTATACCCGTTACTCGTAGAGTAAAAGGGTATACTAGATTCGTTGTAACAGGCAGAAGGACGCACTTCCGACCATATAAGGTATATATATTTTTGATCGGGATCAATATTCGAGTCGATCTGGCCATGTCCGTCTGTCCGTCCGTCTGTCTGTCCGTCCGTATGAACGTCGAGATCTCAGGAACTAAAAAAACTAGAAAGTTGAGATTAAGAATACAGACTCCAGAGACATAGACGCAGCGCAAGTTTATCGATTCTAACGCCCACAAACCGCTAAAAACTGCCACGCCCACACTTTTGCAAAATGTTATGATATTTTTTCATTTTTGTATTAGTCTTGTAAATTTCTATCGATTTGCCAGAAAACATGTTGCCACGCCCACTCTAGCGCCCACAAACCGCCAAAAGCTGCTACGCCCACACTTTTGAAAAATATTTTGATATTTTTTCATTTTTCTATTACTCATGTAAATTTCTATCGATTTGACAAAAAACTTGTTGCCACGGCCACTCTAGCGCCCACAAACCGCAAAAAACTGTCAGTGCTGCAGACTCTTTCCCACTTTCACTAGCTGAGATAGTCGGGGAACTCGACTATAGCATTCTCTCTTGTTTAAACTACGAACCTGTATTGTATTAGTCCTTGATTCACGACATTCTGGGTGCAGACTGTACAAGCGCGCAGGTCCTAAATCTACATCGCCTGTACCAACGCACATATAAGAAATTACATCCACAGCATTCACAAAACTTCCGGTCATCGTGGCCAAGATAATTACCCCCGAACACGAAGCGAATTTAGATGATTTCGAATGAGTGCCTATCCAAGAGTTTTCGGGTGATCTGTCCGAGATCAGCTTATTGAGGGAGTAGACTGTATTTTAGAAGCATATAGTGTTTTGCAGGATACTCCATAGTACTATGTTATCTTACATGCCATACATAATACGATTGTAGGACATGCGGACTTGGCACTAGAATCCTACAATAACCCATTGAACTGGTTAGCGAACTCAAAAAGTCTGACAAACGCGAAACTAAATGACTATGCTTATAAAAGGTGCTAACCATTCTGTGGAAGAATTCAATCAAGACTCGGATTCGGAATAGAAACAGCATTTTTTTCACATTACAACTTAACTTGCACTTTGCAAATAATTAACTGGCCCCCAAATATATTGAGACCGATCCGCGTTCGATACAAACGTCTTGTAAGTTCGCTAGCAATCACATTTGCAGCAACCGGTCTAAACGCGAGTGATATTGAATACGCATCTCATGGAAAGCCGACCTTTCTATTTCGTTCAAATGAACTCCAGCAGATCGATATTATATTGTTCATCGGTGGATTCCACGGACTGAAGGCAGGGCCAGTCTAACCCTCAACCGGTACGCATTGCAGGATCCGGAGTAGTTATTGAAGCAAAAAGGATGACATCCGGATCGTCGGAGCGAGGAGCCGCAGCATTTAAAATACATAAAATACATCCTGTAGGATTATCCAAAAATACATTTTTTGAATCAAAGAACCAGTAGACTTACCCTCAGCATTACACCTTTGCCTCAAACTAAAAAACTAGAATTTCATAGCAAAACGCTCAACAAACATGGGACTCACAGTTAGGGATCAGAATTCACAGCCTTTAGCTGCTCCTCTCAGCACGCCATTTATAAATAGACAACCACTAATCCCACTCCCAAGAATTCGATCAGCAACCAGCGAATGCTTTACCACGACAAATTCCTCATTACTTCGGTTACCAGCTTGCACGGCCCACAGCTGCCCCCTATGTACATTTGCAATATAGGCAATTGCTGCTAGAACAGTCAGAGGCACCTAGGCCACAGCCCCCAAAAACCAATGCCTTTTCCAGAGCCTATGGACGTGAACAGCGTTCAGACCAGAATGGTTACCTATATGAGCAGACCTCGTTTTGAACCAGGCAAAAGACCACCCGGTCCACTACCCGATGGGTTGAAGCTCAATGAAACTTTAATATACAGACAACAATTGAAGAAAACAAAACACGAAACACCGAGATGGACTATAGACAAGCTATTGCATAGTACGAGGACTATAACAACTTTGACGACTACGTAGATCAGATAGACGAAACCGATGCTGACAATAACGCTTACGACTACTACAACGACGTATCTTTGTATTTTTTAGAATAAGGAATTCTTCTCTAACGTATTTTGTATGCAGGAAGAGGAATGGTAAATTTATTGGAATACTAATTGCCACCGGCTTAAACAGAAATTACATCCAACCGAAATTCGTTGATAATCCAATACAGAATAAATTACCGTTCAATGCCGTCTCAGTGGGAGGCAGTACGCTAGTTACCCATCATAAGGTACCAAGCCTTCTTAATATTTATGACGTAGAAATATAGTTTTTCCTGTTGCTAACATTTAAATCTTCTGATTCAATTTTAGGCAACTATAGTTGGAAAGAATTAGGTGCAGAGATAAAAATCAGCAATAATATTATGACACTGAAAAAAGGTATAACGATGATGAGGATTCAAAGAAAAAAAATTCGATGCAATCAACACAATTATTCCGAAAACATCCATCTTGTCCGATACGCAATAAGCCAAGCTCAAGAAAAGTTGGCTTTGATCAAGTCTTTTTAAGAAATGGGTACATAGAAAAGACCGCATTCCCCGTAAACAACGGAAAATATGAGTTTATTATGCGCCTTCAATTTTCCAACGCGCGTTGGATGACATACTTCGAGAACATATTGACAAAAATATTTTTTACTTGCATCACATTTAGTAAGGATGATGATACGCAAATTGAGAACTTTGCCAAATTTTTCAAACTCTTCAGAACGCTTTCATATGTCAGTTGGACAAATGTGAGTTTATGAAAAATAAAGACGAATTCCTTGGATTTGTTGTCTCTGATAGGGGAATAAAAACAAACGCGATTAAAGTGGAAATAATCCCTGCCCTTAAACTTTGAGGAATCTGAGATCCTTCCTAGGCCTTTTCTGCTGTTAGAGAAGGTTTATGCAAAATTATGCCAAGTTTGCAAAGCCCCTAACAGTACTTTTAAGATGGGAAAAATGACACGTGTCCGAGAGAATGTCATTCGAAAAAGTAATTTCCCTAGACAATGAAGCTCTAGACCCTTTTAAGATGCTTAAAAGTAACTTAGTGTTAAAAGAAATAATTCTTTGTTACCCAGATATCGCTAGCCATAATTTGGACACTCAAGTTCCTCGGAAATTACGTATGCGGTAACGCAAAGACTAAGGTATTTACAAATCATCGACCATTAACACTTTCTCTGAGATGGAAGGCTTATCTAGAGGAATATGAGATATTCTACAAGCCAGGAAAAGAAAATGATATTGCAGACGCACTCTCAGAAATACCTTTACATCAGATAAACTCTGTTGTCTTACATAGCGCTGTATGTTCTTGCCATGACTTAATCACTAGTCTCGAAGGCCCAATAAGTGTGTTTAAAAACCAAATATTCTTCAGACAAAGCCGACTACAGGTTTACTATTCCATTTTCTACCTTCCATAGTCATGAAAAATACAGACACGAATACACTACAGACAAAATAATAGGAGACCTAAAAAAATATCTCGGCCCTTCAGTAATTAACGGCATTGACATGACTGAAGATATAATGGAAAAAATAGGACAATCTACCGAAGCCACTTTAAAGGAATCAAAGCTACCCATTCCAGGGTAGAAGGCTTGACAGACGAAACCGAATACATAGAAGAAATAATTCTCAAGAACACAGGAGAGCACATCGAAACGTTCTAGAATATCGAAACAACTGGTAGAAACGTATTATTTCCCACAGATAAAGAAAAAAATAAGAGAGAATGCTATAGTTCCCCGAGTATCAGATACCCCTTACTCAGGCAGTGATTGATATTGGTAGAAATTGAGGGAACAAAAATATAAATAATTAAATAATTTGGGCGTGATAATTACAAATTACTAAGAAAGGTGGCATAGAGAGAAATTTCAAGAAACTTTTAGAAAGGGCAGTTTAGTAGTATAACTTGTTTTCTTTCAGTTACAAATACGCGATCATTAGAAATATTCTTCGACAAGAAAGTAACGACACACCCGGACCAATACGAAACAGCCAGACAAGATAACATTGAAAGATTTAAAAACAAATGGAAATCATTCCTTACAAATCATAATTTTTTGTTTTTTTTAATTCCTTGTATTCCTTTTGGGAACGTAGGGCTTCTACGAGAGCTTTCCATCTAACTCTATTTTGAGCTGTCTGTTTTGCACTTTCCCATGTGGTGCTTATTTGGGTGAGCGGTTCTTCTCCAGGTTGCTCTTGGCCTTCCTACTCTCCTGCTTCCTTGGGGGTTCCAGTCTAATGCCATCCTCACTATGCTACTCGGGTTTCTTCTGAGAGCTTGCCGTATCCACATCCATTTTTTCTACCTTATTTGGATGTGAATCTGGGACTCGTATGTAACGCGCCACAGTTCTGTGTTGGCTATTCTGTTTGGCCAGAATACCCCACATATGACTCTCAGGCATTTGTTGCTGAAAGCCTGTAGCTTCTGCGTTATTTACTTCGTGGCGAGCCACGTAGTATGGATTTCACACACGCATTGTAGATCCTGAGCTTTGATCGTCGGCTGATTTGTCGGTCTCTCCGTATGCGGTATAGTCTCCCAAATGCTGAGCGGGCTTTGCCAAGTCGACTGGAGACATCATCATCCACTCCACCACTGTTGGATATGATGGTGCCAAGGTATGGGAAACTGGTAACGAACTCGATTGGGTTCCCATTTATGTTGATGTTTCCTTGGCTGGAGTGGTTAAAGTGTCGCCGAGTCTGTGCGATATGAGACAGATGTCGTCTGCGTAGTCGAAGTCCTCAGGGTGTCTGGTGAGGTTCCACGCAATTCCGCGCTTGGAAGAGTATACTTCGCTCGTTAACTCGTCGACTACGATGTTGAAGAGGAGTGGTGACAGCGGGCATTCTTGCCGAATTCCGGTGTTCGTCTGGAAAGGTGCACTAGTTTTTCCATTGTGCAGTACCGCCAGGTTGGCAACGTCATACATCGATTTGATGACGGCTATGAGATTTGCAGGTACTCCTTTTCTTGCAAGTGCTCGCCATATTGCTGCTCTTTCAACTGAGTCGAACGCCTTCTTGAAGTCGATGAACAGGAGTAAAGCGGGGCTCTCCATTCCACAGCTTGCTCGGTTATTATGCGTAGTGTGTTTGCCTGATCTACGCAACTCCTGTGTGGTCTGAGGCCTGCCTGTTCGTCTCGGATTGTTGGCTTAATTTTTTCCTGGAGGCGTTCGTTCAGAAGTGTAGCTAAGATCTTGTAGCTGGTGTTGAGCAGTGTTATCCCTCTCCAGCTGTTGCAGTCACTAAGGTCGCCTTTCTTGGGAAGCTTCACAATGATTTCGCTTTTCCAGGAGTCTGGCACCGTCTCGCCTTCCCATATGCGTGAGATTGACGATTTCTCTTACATTCGGGGGAGCAGATACCCTGCTACTCCCACTTGGCGGCAAAACACTCCTGTAGTCTATGGCCACGTTTGGTGATGTGGTGTGGCTAATTCCCATGAAGTGTTGGCGCCATCTTCGGATTTGTGCGTCATCATTGGATAAGAGGTCACCTTCTAGATCTCTGACTGGTTTGTTCTGTCTGTGATGGGTTCCTGTGATCCGTGCAATCTGCTGGTATAGCGAGGGCATGTTGTTCTCTCCGGCTGCTCGTTCTGCGTCTGCCGCAAGTCTATCCAGCTGTGCACTTTTGTCCGACTGGCCGACCTTTTCACCGCTCTGCGTAGTCCGCGATACTCCTCACGGTACTGTGTGAGCTGGTCCGCCAGAGGCTTCAGGTTGTTCCTCCTTCTAATCAGGTCCCTTCAGATATCCAGTCCGTTCTTCCGCGCTGTTGCAGGCCAAGTATTTCCTCCGCCGTGGTCCTTAGTTGCCTGCAGGTGTGCTCCCATGGGTGGTTTTCTAGGGGGATCAGCTGTTTTCGCAGTGTGGACGTCATTCTCGTCTTCAGAGTAGAGTCGCTAAGGAGGTGCAGGTTCAGGGGTGGCGCTCGCCGGTGTTGACTGTTGCCAGTGTTCCTTGAGTGGTTGCGGCTGAGCTTTATTGAAAGTTCTCCAATGACCAACTCATGATCACTGTCTATGGCTGCTCCCCTTTTGTTCCGTACGTCCAGTAGCGAGTGTCCCCATTTCCTGCTAATGCATATGTGGTCGATCTGGTTGCGCGTAATACCACTTGGAGATGTCCAGGAGTATTTGTGGACATCTTTGTGTGGGAATATTGTGCCGCCGATGACCAGCTGGAATAGCTGGCAGAGTTCCACTAATCTCTCTCCGTTATCGTTGCGAGTCCAGTTCCATGCTGGCCCATGACATTTCTTAGTCCGGTGTTGTTGGGGCCAATTTTTGCATTGAAGTCACCCATGAGGATGTTAATGTCACCTTGCCGTAGCTTGTTGTCGTCGTTTGCGTCTTCCGTCGGGGCATAGCATTGAGTGATGTTTATGTATCTAGGTCTACATCTGAACCTGGCGGTCATGATTCTATCAGAAATGGGTTCCCAGGAAACCAGTGCCTTCTTTATGCGCTTGGACACGAAAATTCCCACTCCATATCTGCTGCCGTCACTGTTCCCACTGTGTAGGACTTGATTGCTATCTGATGTTGTTGTTTCCCCACTGCCAGCCCACCTCATCTCGCTGATTCCAGCTATTGCAATGTGGAGTTTCTCCATCTCCGCCTCGAACTGTGCTAACCTAAATGGTTCTCTTAGAGTTTAAACCTGGAGAAGAAATATTTGGAAGGGCAAACACTAGATTAGGCCACTTATAGAAAGAAACCAGTTAGGGAAATCAAGCACACTACAATAATAACTGAATCAGGAAAAGCGGTACCTAAAAGTAATATCAAAATATAATCTTTTTCAAGATATTACTATGGATTACAAATGATGTCGGTGGAACTATGAATCTTACGGACTACACTAACGCACAGATACTGACAATACCATAATCAAGGGGATCGAAAAGTTTCAAACTTCAACGACCAAGTTAATACAACTCATTGACTTAGAGCAAATCCAAACCGCTTTAGATATTTTACATGAATATACTGAAAAAAGCCCTAAACGGAGTCTATTATACTATACCCTTCACTATAATATAATCAGAACTTTTCACGCATTCCAAACAATTAAATTCCAGTCCTTAAATTGGTTAGGGTCAGGGTGGAATAATGTAAATAATTGAAATTATATTTCAAAGTTCGTGCAAGAAAAGAAAGCGCTGTGTAGTTTTAGCAATGCCGACCAAGTTTCCAAAAAAAAAGAAGTTGACGACTATTAAATGATTATGATGGATTCGTAACCTGGAACAACACCGAGTTTTACCTAGAAGGCACCTACCCAGTTTAGCTATCAACTGAATCTTGTCGCCTTCAATTTTCCAACGCGCGTTGGATGACATACTTCGAGAACATATTGACAAAAATATTTTTTACTTGCGTCACATTTAGTAAGGATGATGATACGCAAATTGAGAACTTTGCCAAATTTTTCAAACTCTTCAGAACGCTAGCATGAAATGTCAGTTGGACAAATGTGAGTTTATGAAAAATAAAGACGAATTCCTTGGATTTGTTGTCTCTGATAGGGGAATAAAAACAAACGCGATTAAAGTGGAAATAATCCCTGCCCTTAAACTTTGAGGAATCTGAGATCCTTTCTAGGCCTTTTCTGCTGTTAGAGAAGGTTTATGCAAAATTATGCCAAGTTTGCAAAGCCCCTAACAGTACTTTTAAGATGGGAAAAATGACACGTGTCCGAGAGAATGTCATCCGAAAAAGTAATTTCCCTAGACAATGAAGCTCTAGACCCTTTTAAGATGCTTAAAAGTAACTTAGTGTTAAAAGAAATAATTCTTTGTTACCCAGATTTCGCTAGCCATAATTTGGACACTCAAGTTCCTCGGAAATTACGTATGCGGTAACGCAAAGACTAAGGTATTTACAAATCATCGACCATTAACACTTTCTCTGAGATGGAAGGCTTATCTAGAGGAATATGAGATATTCTACAAGACAGGAAACGAAAATGATATTGCAGACGCACTCTCAGAAATACCTTTACATCAGATAAACTCTGTTGTCTTACATAGCGCTGTATGTTCTTGCCATGACTTAATCACTAGTCTCGAAGGCCAATAAATGTGTTTAAAAACCAAATATTCTTCAGACAAAGCCGACTACAGGTTTACTATTCCATTTTCTACCTTCCATAATCATGAAAAATACAGGCACGAATACACTACAAACAAAATAATAGGAGACCTAAAAAAATATCTCGGCCCTTCAGTAATTAACGGCATTGACATGACTGAAGATATAATGGAAAAAATAGGACAATCTACCGAAGCCACTTTAAAGGAATCAAAGCTACCCATTCCAGGGTAGAAGGCTTGACAGACGAAACCGAATACATAGAAGAAATAATTCTCAAGAACACAGGAGAGCACATCGAAACGTTCTAGAATATCGAAACAACTGGTAGAAACGTATTATTTCCCACAGATAAAGAAAAAAATAAGAGAGAATGCTATAGTCGAGTTCCCCGAGTATCAGATACCCCTTACTCAGGCAGTGATTGATATTGGTAGAAATTGAGGGAACAAATAATTAGGGAATTAAATAATTTGGGCGTGATAATTACAAATTACAAAGAAAGGTGGCATAGAGAGAAATTTCAAGAAACTTTTAGAAAGGGCAGTTTAGTAGTATAACTTGTTTTCTTTCAGTTACAAATACGCGATCATTAGAAGTATTCTTCGACAAGAAAGTAACGACACACCCGGACCAATACGAAACAGCCAGACAAGATAACATTGAAAGACTTAAAAACAAATGGAAATCATTCCTTACAAATCATAATTATTTGTTTTTTTTTAATTCCTTGTATTCCTCTTGGGAACGTAGGGCTTCTAAGAGAGCTTTCCATCTAACTCTATGTTAAGCTGTCTGTTTTGCACTTTCCCATGTGGTGCTTATTTGGGTGAGCGGTTCTTCTCCAGGTTGCTCTTGGCCTTCCTACTCTCCTGCTTCCTTGGGGGTTCCAGTCTAATGCCATCCTCACTATGCTACTCGGGTTTCTTCTGAGAGCTTGCCGTATCCACATCCATTTTTTCTACCTTATTTGGATGTGAATCTGGGACTCGTATGTAACGCGCCACAGTTCTGTGTTGGCTATTCTGTTTGGCCAGAATACCCCACATATGACTCTCAGGCATTTGTTGCTGAAAGCCTGTAGCTTCTGCGTTATTTACTTCGTGGCGAGCCACGTAGTATGGATTTCACACACGCATTGTAGATCCTGAGCTTTGATCGTCGGCTGATTTGTCGGTCTCTCCGAATGCTGAGCGGGCTTTGCCAAGTCGACTGGAGACATCATCATCCACTCCACCACTGTTGGATATGATGGTGCCAAGGTATGGGAAACTGGTAACGAACTCGATTGGGTTCCCATTTATGTTGATGTTTCCTTGGCTGGAGTGGTTAAAGTGTCGCCGAGTCTGTGCGATATGAGACAGATGTCGTCTGCGTAGTCGAAGTCCTCAGGGTGTCTGGTGAGGTTCCACGCAATTCCGCGCTTGGAAGAGTATACTTCGCTCGTTAACTCGTCGACTACGATGTTGAAGAGGAGTGGTGACAGCGGGCATTCTTGCCGAATTCCGGTGTTCGTCTGGAAAGGTGCACTAGTTTTTCCATTGTGCAGTACCGCCAGGTTGGCAACGTCATACATCGATTTGATGACGGCTATGAGATTTGCAGGTACTCCTTTTCTTGCAAGTGCTCGCCATATTGCTGCTCTTTCAACTGAGTCGAACGCCTTCTTGAAGTCGATGAACAGGAGGTAAAGCGGGGCTCTCCATTCCACAGCTTGCTCGGTTATTATGCGTAGTGTGTTTGCCTGATCTACGCAACTCCTGTGTGGTCTGAGGCCTGCCTGTTCGTCTCGGATTGTTGGCTTAATTTTTTCCTGGAGGCGTTCGTTCAGAAGTGTAGCTAAGATCTTGTAGCTGGTGTTGAGCAGTGTTATCCCTCTCCAGCTGTTGCAGTCACTAAGGTCGCCTTTCTTGGGAAGCTTCACAATGATTTCGCTTTTCCAGGAGTCTGGCACCGTCTCGCCTTCCCATATGCGTGAGATTGACGATTTCTCTTACATTCGGGGGAGCAGATACCCTGCTACTCCCACTTGGCGGCAAAACACTCCTGTAGTCTATGGCCACGTTTGGTGATGTGGTGTGGCTAATTCCCATGAAGTGTTGGCGCCATCTTCGGATTTGTGCGTCATCATTGGATAAGAGGTCACCTTCTAGATCTCTGACTGGTTTGTTCTGTCTGTGATGGGTTCCTGTGATCCGTGCAATCTGCTGGTATAGCGAGGGCATGTTGTTCTCTCCGGCTGCTCGTTCTGCGTCTGCAGCAAGTCTATCCAGCTGTGCACTTTTGTCCGACTGGCCGACCTTTTCACCGCTCTGCGTAGTCCGCGATACTCCTCACGGTACTGTGTGAGCTGGTCCGCCAGAGGCTTCAGGTTGTTCCTCCTTCTAATCAGGTCCCTTCAGATATCCAGTCCGTTCTTCCGCGCTGTTGCAGGCCAAGTATTTCCTCCGCCGTGGTCCTTAGTTGCCTGCAGGTGTGCTCCCATGGGTGGTTTTCTAGGGGGATCAGCTGTTTTCGCAGTGTGGACGTCATTCTCGTCTTCAGAGTAGAGTCGCTAAGGAGGTGCAGGTTCAGGGGTGGCGCTCGCCGGTGTTGACTGTTGCCAGTGTTCCTTGAGTGGTTGCGGCTGAGCTTTATTGAAAGTTCTCCAATGACCAACTCATGATCACTGTCTATGGCTGCTCCCCTTTTGTTCCGTACGTCCAGTAGCGAGTGTCCCCATTTCCTGCTAATGCATATGTGGTCGATCTGGTTGCGCGTAATACCACTTGGAGATGTCCAGGAGTATTTGTGGACATCTTTGTGTGGGAATATTGTGCCGCCGATGACCAGCTGGAATAGCTGGCAGAGTTCCACTAATCTCTCTCCGTTATCGTTGCGAGTTCCAGTTCCATGCTGGCCCATGACATTTCTTAGTCCGGTGTTGTTGGGGCCAATTTTTGCATTGAAGTCACCCATGAGGATGTTAATGTCACCTTGCCGTAGCTTGTTGTCGTCGTTTGCGTCTTCCGTCGGGGCATAGCATTGAGTGATGTTTATGTATCTAGGTCTACATCTGAACCTGGCGGTCATGATTCTATCAGAAATGGGTTCCCAGGAAACCAGTGCCTTCTTTATGCGCTTGGACACGAAAATTCCCACTCCATATCTGCTGCCGTCACTGTTCCCACTGTGTAGGACTTGATTGCTATCTGATGTTGTTGTTTCCCCACTGCCAGCCCACCTCATCTCGCTGATTCCAGCTATTGCAATGTGGAGTTTCTCCATCTCCGCCTCGAACTGTGCTAACCTAAATGGTTCTCTTAGAGTTTAAACCTGGAGAAGAAATATTTGGAAGGGCAAACACTAGATTAGGCCACTTATAGAAAGAAACCAGTTAGGGAAATCAAGCACACTACAATAATAACTGAATCAGGAAAAGCGGTACCTAAAAGTAATATCAAAATATAATCTTTTTCAAGATATTACTATGGATTACAAATGATGTCGGTGGAACTATGAATCTTACGGACTACACTAACGCACAGATACTGACAATAATCAAGGGGATCGAAAAGTTTCAAACTTCAACGACCAAGTTAATACAACTCATTGACTTAGAGCAAATCCAAACCGCTTTAGATATTTTACATGAACATACTGAAAAAAGCCCTAAACGGAGTCTATTATACTATACCCTTCACTATAATATAATCAGAACTTTTCACGCATTCCAAACAATTAAATTCCAGTCCTTAAATTGGTTAGGGTCAGGGTGGAATAATGTAAATAATTGAAATTATATTTCAAAGTTCGTGCAAGAAAAGAAAGCGCTGTGTAGTTTTAGCAATGCCGACCAAGTTTCCAAAAAAAAAGAAGTTGACGACTATTAAATGATTATGATGGATTCGTAACCTGGAACAACACCGAGTTTTACCTAGAAGGCACCTACCCAGTTTAGCTATCAACTGAATCTTGTCTCCTGAAGCGCCTTTATTTATGACTTTATTTTCTATCACTCGAAACACTGGAAGCATTGCATATAAATAATACTAAAAAGCTGAGGCACATAAATGACCATTCAACGGTCATCAGCATAACCCTGCTAACTCTTTTTGGCATTACTCTTCAAAGGAAGAGTAGCATAACCTTCCAACTTGGACCTACACCGGGAATGGAAACCGCTATCCTCGCACCATCCACCTCAGAGCGATCTTTTATTGAGGCACAACATCAGCTACCTCAGCTCAACAGTATTCCCATTCTAGAGACACCATTTGGACCAGCATACATTAGAGGGGGAAGAGTTACCAATAATGTTCACATCTAGAAAAACTAACTTCAATATGCAAGCTCAGAGCCTGCATAATTTCCTTCACACGCCGAGCTGCCAAGTAGAGCTTCAAGAATCTGTTTGGCAATCGCTTCCGCTCCGCTTGTGATTACAAAAAGGCTGCATTTGACACTGGGGAGCCGACGTCGATCCTCTGCCAACATGGACAGCACAGCCGACAGCTAAAGACTCGCAGCTTGTTAGGGACAGCATAAAGTCGTTGTTCTCACTTCAAATTAAAGTCCAATTCTTTTTATTTTTTTTTATTCCACTTTGCAAATAATTAATTTATATATATTATAACAGTAAATAAAATACTTTATATGCAAATAAATATTATTATTATATTATAAATAATACATTTATCGGAAAAACAAAAATGTGTAATTAATATTGTATAAAAAGAATATATATAATATTAAATTGAATATCTGAATGAATTTATCTAAGAAATATAAGATAAAAGAAAATCTTGATGTCGATATCATAGACTTTCGAATACCCGTAACTCAGCTAGTGGGAGTGCTAGGAATTTATTTAAATTGTTATTGGCATAGCGATAGAATTTCGCACAAAAAAAGTAAAGTATAACCAAATCAAAATTTGTATACCCGTTACTCGTAGAGTAACTAGATTCCTAGAGGAGGCAAAATCTATAGCTTATATAAAGCGGAAACAGACATCAAATACGACGCCGCCGAAGCCCATATTCGTAAGCCTTACATACAAAAAAAGCTATTATTCCATTTTTATTTAAAATAAAAATGTCAGAAAAAATGTACTACAAATTCATACACATTTCATATTAAAAACAACATTCTAGGAATTAAAATGCATTCCGTGGGCATTCATTCGGCAATGGCGATCAAAAGGCAACGGAAACGTCGAGATGAACAAAAAAGGGCTCGAGAAAGACGTTATAGCACGCAAAGTTCTGAGAGCGGAGAAACATTTCATTCTCCAACAGGATCCGTGAGACGAAAATATCACCATCCTCGTCATGCAGTTAGTCCCGGTCCCGGAATGCTTGACAGCCAGGTTTATGTTTAAGAATATAAAAATAGGAAAAAAACAGTAAATTTTATGTTATTTATCGTTTAAATATAGGTAGTTACTAGTATTGGCATGTTGCATATAGGTATTGTATTCGTTGTGTTTGGAGTTTTTCTTTGCGGCGCTGGTATTATTCCAGACGAAACTATGTCATGGAACGTATTTAGTAAGTAGTTTTAACATAACTTCCTTGTTTTGTTTGCTGCATCTAATCGATTTATTAGGCTCAAGCTCTGCCTGGTGGAATGAAGTTACATGCACAGGTTTATTTTCTCTTGGATTGGGACTGTTTTTATTAATTTTAAACTGTCTTATAAGTCGAAAAGAGGAGGAGGATCTTGAAGACTATGTGCAACGTCAACTAACTCGATCTCGATCAGGTAATATAATATTACACATGTTAATATTTTTCAAATTAAATATATAATTTTCAGGACACCGACTTGAAAGAGATGTTGAAACTGGTGTCTTGACAACGCGACATGCTCGAAAAGCTGTTGCTTTACAAAAGGGCGGACGTAATAACTCTCCTACAGATGTTTCAGTTGTAAATTGTGGCTCTGCAGAAAATATGTGCAATGGACCGATAGTTGGCCATAATGGTAAAACAATTAGTGTCAGCTTATTAAAATCAGTAATTAATAAAGTTTTTAGTTTTAAACAGCACTGATGCTATCCTCGAAAAAATTGTGGAGGAAGATACAACTTATTTAAACGACCGTAACTCTGGAATATCTCCGATTGAATTAGAAAATGATAAGAAGCAATTATTAAGAAGAGAATCTACAAATGACGCAATCAATATTACACGTATTTAAGAAACTATTTTTTACACCTTTCAAATAGTATTCGAGCAGATGGAAATCATTTTTAAAATCCAAATGTTTTACAATACAACAATCATAAATCTTCTTTGTCACTTTCGATTGAAATACATTTAAGGACCCTGCATAATCATTGTAACAAAAACCTATGTGAAAGTTTTAGTTTAAAAAATAATGCATTTCTTAATAGACTTATAAACATGTATGACATTATTGTATACTCGATAACGAAAATAGCGTAAAATTTCATTACTTGTTACTACTCGTACAGTAAATGGTTTACTCCTAAAGTATACATTTATCGAAGAGTGACCTATAAGATATTGATAAGGATAAGTATCCAAACCGATCTTGCTATGTCCACTTGTCCATTCTAATAAACATAGTTCTAGGGATATACCCAAAAAACCAGCACGCCCACAATTTAAAAAAAGTTAAATTTTCAACATCGAATTTTATGTCAACAACGTTTTAAACTGAGTTTTTATTTAAAAATCTGTAACTTTTTTTTTTTAGAAGCTTTTTTTTATTTATTTTATAACTCGAAATCTGACAAACCAATAAAACTCAGTATATTCCCTTTTTAAGCTAAATCTTCACCCTTTAGAATTAAAAAAAAGACAAGCAAGAACAATGGCTCAGAAAATCAAATAGAATCCTTAACGTCACTTTTGTTTGGTGACGAAAACTGGCAACAAAGAAGGGCGCGTTCTGATGACTTACTTAATTGAAGATGCAAGAGTCTCGCACGAATTTTAAAATATGTTAAAAGGTTGCACACACGCACCAAACGCTACCATTAAAGCGCCAGCAAAACCATATATTTCTATTGGGGCTTGTATGTCTGCATTACGACATCATGATTTATTCAACTGCATCAGCGTTGCCTTCAAGGTAATAATGTGTCATTCAGGCACAGTGTTTGCTCTTACATTTATGCCTTCGTGATCACTTTTCCGGCAGAGCGGGTTTGTCGACGCTGTGACGCATTGTTTTAGCAGTAAGGGTGATAGCTAAGATTTCGTTAGTGCCTTCTAATTCTCTGAGATACGTTTTAATTTTTGATAAGTTAAACATTTTTAATCTACGTATTAAGAATCTCTAATCGACATTCCGACTTAGACGCACTTAAAGCTTATCGACCCTCTTTTAGGAATTGCTGCGTTTCCCCTATACTTCTGGTATATCAATTTTGTTGATTTCTTAACTCTTCGATTTTCAGGCCTCCCATTTGTATCTTGTTATTATCCTATGTAAGGATCTGGCTTTTGTGATTTTCAGATAATGGCTGTTCTGCTGGGCTTGCCATTTTAATAACGTTACTTGTAGAGTAAAAGGGTATACTAGATTCGATGAAAAATATGTTAAAGGTAAAAGAAATCGTTTCCGATCCTATAAGATATGTCTGGCCATTTATGAGCTAGAAAGTTGCGATAAGACATGCCTTCCCTTGTACTTAAGGGCTACCCCGAATCCTCTCTGGGACCAACGGAAATCTGCAGTGCTAGCATCTTGAGCCCAGCAACACTATTGGCTGGAAGCCTAATATCTATGCCGTCGACTGCACGAGTATCCGCTGCGGCTCTGCCAAAATCAAAAATATGCATATCCGTGGTTATGGAGCGACGGAGATCAGTCACCCGGCGACTTTGCAGGTCCTAGAATTAATTCTCTTGGTACCACCAACCAGCTCAGACGTATTTCTTATTTGATAACAAAACCAATTGTAACGTAGATTCGGTAACCATATAAAAAGAACGCAATTGAGAATTCAATAATGAAGGATAAAAGAAGGCTCAATCTAAACTCAATCGAAGGTTTGGAATTCTATTGTGTGGACCACCCACTAAACTTCCACACCGTGCCTGCGTCCGTCGGAGATTGGCAAACAGCCAACACCGCGAATGGCACTTTTCGATAGTTAGCTTTTTCGATAGCTTTCGTGGACGATCTCTCTCTTCCACCAGCAGCGGCCACGTGCAGAGCATACGCACTCTGATCTTAAGCTTATAATTTAATTAATAAAGGATTCATACTCCCAATTTGGTGACCCCGACTTGATCTTATTGCGAAAATCGTGTGGAGATCACGACAGTGCCCCCACAACAAGCGCCTCTACAACAAGCGCTCCTTCAATGGCCGCAGCAGACGCTTCAAACACCGCTGCAACAGCAGCCGGCGACCCAACCAGTTGGGCAACCGCAAGGTTCATTCCAACCTCAAAATTTTGTACCTATTGCGTTGCAGCAACCCGTTGCGTTTTATCCGAGTTCATCCGCTTAGACGCCATCGATCGCGATAAGGCCGGGAGGCGACGAGCATGCGTCAGGCGGGAGTGGCCGAGTGTCGTTTAGGGCTCCCCCATACATGAAAGGGCATCCGGATGTATTTTTTACCCGCATAACGGTGGACGAAACAAAGTTCCATCAAACTTTGAAGGTACTGCCAGCAGAGTACTTGGAGACCATCATGTACATTCTGCGAAATCCGCTGCCTACTGGAAGGTATGAAGCAATTAAGGCCAAAATTATTGCCGAACACATGCCTTCAACTCAGTCCCAGTTCGCACAGTTGTTTCGGACGCTGGAGCTTGGAGACAGCAAGCCATATTGCTGCGCCGCATGCGCGAACTGGCCAGGGACGGCATTGGAGAAAACGCCCTGAAAGCCATGTGGCTTGAGCGGTTACCCGAGGGCTTGCGACTTGTAGTGGCAATGGCGCAAAGCGATTGATCGTGACCCCACGATCAACGCGGTCGCCGCATCTGCTCCGATTACAACCCATAGCGCGTCAGCACGGAACGGATCTGTGGAGCAGCAATTGACGGAGTTGAGAGCGATGATAGCTGAGCTCGGAAGGCGCCCAGACCATCAGAGCCGTAGTCAAACCAGAAGCAACAGACCCGGCTCTCGTGGAGATAGCAGCAGTCGATCAAAGTCTCGTGACGATCGCTTTTGTTTCTACCAAAATCGGTTTGGTGAAAAAGCGAGGAAATGCAGATCGCCTTGGCCAGTGGCCAGAGGGAAACTAACCGCCACTTCGCAAGAGGCAGCATGCGAAGTGGACGCGATCCAGTCCAGACGTCTATTTATATTCGACAGAAATTCGAACACAGAATATTTGATAGACACTGGCGCGGACATATCAGTTCTACCCTCACTTAAAACGATCGTCGACGCATCAATTATACGCAGCCAATGGCACACCAATTAGCACCTACGGGACGAGAACCCTAGTACTCACATTTGGACTCCGACGACGTTTCAACTGGACGTTCATAGTGGCCAATGTGTCAAATGCTATCATCGTCGCCGATTTCATCTCTCGCTACGGTCTGATCATCGATATCAAGCGACGCAAAATCATCGATGAAGCCACCTCACTGTCTACAGTCTGTGAGCTTCGTCATGTCCAGTACTCACCCATCTCGACCGTTGCCACCGAATGTGAGTACCATGACATAATTTTAGAATATAAAGACATGACCCTGCCTCCTGTTTTCGATGAGGAACTCATGCAAAATACCCGAGTGCAGCACTACATAGCGGCACATGAACAACATCCTTGGCGATCTCGACTTTGTGGCTGTGTACATCGACGACATTTGTGTGGCTTCGGCAAGTGAAGCTCAGCACCGTCTGCACCTCCAAATTGTTTTTGATCGCCTACGGCAAGCCAACCTACTTATTAACGTGGCTAAGAGTGTGTTTGGAAAGACAGACGTAACATTTGTGGGACACTCTATCACGGCATCCGGTATATCCCCAACGGTCGAACGAGTGAATGCGATCAACGATATCCGAGTTGCGCCGATTCATTGCCATGCTCAACTATTACCGCCGTTTCCTGCCGCAAGCAGCCGTTGTTCAAGACATTCTCCAAGCGCTCATCCCGGGCAACAAGAAGAACGACCAGTCGTTGGTAGTTTGGTCCGAGGACGCCGAAATGGCATTTTTGCGCTGCAAAACCGACTTGACCAGCGAAGCACGGTTGGCGCACCCAATAGCGAATGCACCCCTTGCTCTCCATGTTGACGCCAGCAATTACGTGGTCTGAACAGCGCTTCACCAGGTCAACGACAAACAACTGCAGCCCCTGAGTTTCTACTCTAAGCGCATGACGGAAACACAAAAGCGCTACAGTACGTACGATCGGGAGCTACTAGCGATTTTCCAAGCCGTCAAGTTCAATCGTTTTATGATCGAGGGTTGCGACTGCACTTTTTACACCGACCACAAGCCATTAATTTATGCGTTTCGACAGAATCACGATAAAGCATCACCACGACAAGCGAGACATATGTCGTTTATCGCCGAATTCTGCACGAAAATCGAGCATATTAGTGGTGCGTCCAATACTGTGGCAGACGCCCTATACCGCATTGCTGCAATCGGACAAATCGACATGGACGAGTGCGCACGCCTACAAGAGGCGGACGACGAGCTGCAGCAGCTGTTAAGAGACATCGAGACGGGCATATCTTCGTTGCAATTGCGTAAACTCCAGCTGCCGAACTCCAACATCAGCGTATTCGTCCATACAATCCATCGCCGATGCGCAGAATCGTATTCGACGTGCTGCATGGTATGGCTCATTCCGGCCAACGCGCCACTGTCAAACTGGTCACTGAACGCATTGTGTGGCCCAGCATCAACAAGGACATCGCCTCATGGTCGTCGTCCTGTGTCGAGTGCCAGCGATGTAAGGTATATCGACATAACAGAGCCGCCCTCATTTAATGTGCCTGATGCCCGTTTCCAGCACATCAGCATAGACCTGATTGGTCCGCTACCACCATCTAATGGCTATCGCTACTGCTTGACGATAATCGATCGGTTCAGCAGATGGCCAGCAGTAGTACCATTGACTGAAATCACGGCTGACGAGGTGGTACGCGCACTCCTGCACTGTTGGATCGCACATTATTGTGTCCCGATTAGGATTACGACCGACCAAGGACGTCAGTTCGAGTCGGGTAAAGGTAGATGTAAAAAGCAAACGATTAAGAGTCAGCATCGATCGACTCAAGCCAGCAGTCCTGCCCGACAAAGAAGCAAACGACGGACGTCCATCGACTCAAGCGACTACATCAGATGCATCTGCGTCATTGAATAAGGACGAAATAGAGAAGCCTACAGCACCCAGCGACCCGCTGCCAACATCGACTACAACGCGAAGTGGACGTCATGTGCAGCTGCCGGCTCGCTTCAAGAGCCAGTGATCGGCCTTCTGGTGCAGCAGTTCCAGCAATCAGCAGTGCTGATTTCTGGGGGGGAGTAATGTGGGGACCACCCACTAAACTTCCACACCGTGCCTGCGTCAATCGGTGATTTGCAAACAGCAAACACCGCGAATGGCACTTTTCGATAGTTAGCTTTTTCGATAGCTTTCGAGCTTCTCTCTCTTCCACCAGCAGCGGCCACGTGCAGAGCATACGCACTCTGATCTTTAAGCTCTTATACATACTTGTCGCGAGAGCGATGCAGATTACCTGATGATAGTGTGGGAGTATGAATGAGTAATTCTTTATTGATTAAATTATAAGCTTAAGATCAGAGTGCGTAATTTTATAACCAGTGGCTGATTTTTCCTTGTACTTTAGAGGGTCCCTTGGGAATTGTAAAGTTGGAATTAGTTATATCACTTTTGTGATCTTTTTGTTTGTTTTATCGTTTTACGGTATTTCATTGATCACTTAAGTTTATATGTTTTTTTTTTGTTCAATTTGTTTGTTAGTTTTGTGTTTTTAAAATTTGGTTGGTTAAGCTTACAGTACTATGGGTATTCTTATTGATGTGGCTCCTCCCTCCGACGATCCGGATTTCATCCTTTTTATCTAACGAAGACTACTTGGGATCCAGCGATGCGTACAAGGTTGAGGGGTGGTCTGTGGCCCTGCCTTCAGTCCTTGAAGTCCACCGATGGGCAAATGAACAAGTTAAGTTCGATTTGCCAGAGTGAATTTGAACGAACGAGAAATGTTAATTTTTCGTGAGTTGCGCGTTCTTGTCACTCGCGTTTTGACCGGTTGCCGCAAATGTTATTGCTAGCCCCGAACTTACAAAACGTTTTGTTGTATCGTACGCGCACCGGTCCCTGTTCGGGCGCCAGTCAATTACTTTGCTGGTAGCAAGGTAAAAAAATAAAATATATTGGAGTTCAGTAAAGAACGACTTTATTTGTATAAATCCAATTTGCAACCAAATTACCCTAAGCTGTCCCTAGCAAGCTGTGAGTCTTTGACTGTGAGCTGCGCTGCCCTTGGTGGCAGAGGATCGGCGTCGGCTCCGTAGCTTTCCAATAGGCCACGACATCGGCTGATGTTTTGCTGGTCAAATCGGTGCAATATTCTTGGAATCACTTGCATTGGTGGGAGCGGAAGTTATTACCAATCAGATTCTTCGAACTCTACTTGGCAGTTCGGCGTGTGCAGGAAATTATCGAATTCTACTTGGCAGCTCGGCTTGTGCAGGAAATTATGCAGACGCTGAGCTTGCAGATTGAAGCTTGCTTATTGGGGTTCATTGTTCTGGATTTAAACATTTTTGTTGTTAACTCGTCCCCCTCCAATTTATGCTTGTCCTCAAGCTGTCTCTAGAAGTATGGAATGTCGTTGAACTGAGGTACTGTGCCTCAGTCAAAGATTGCTTGCGGGTTGTAGGTGCGAGAATCGCGGTGACTTTCGCTTCCATTCCAGGCGTGGGACCTAGTTGCAGGGTTATGCTCTTCTTCCGTTGGCTATAGATGTGCAAACTCAGAATGAGAACCAGCACAATCCCAAAGAGCGTTAGCAAAGTAATGCTGTTAGCCGTTGAATGTGTTCTTATGTTCATCAGCTGTCCAGTGTTGTTTATGTGCAATGCTTCCAATGCTTCAAGAGATAGAACCTTAAGTCTTTCTTTTTCTTCGGCCGTAAACTGCACAAGAGGTGCTCCGGGGGTTGAGACTGCAGGTTCCAAGATGCTGAACTGATGGTTGTCGATAATTATCTAGTCATTTGATAGTTGAACCAGATAGGTGCCCTCTAGGTGAAGTTCTGTGTTGTTCCAGGTTGCGTTTCCATCGTAGTCGTTTAGTTGGATGATTCCATCGTCGACTTCTTCTATTTCGGGTACATGGTCGGCATTGCTAAAACTACACAGCGCTTTCTGTCCCTGAACTAACTTTGGTATACATTTTGAATTACTTATATAAACAATTTTTTTCTTATCGCACATTTTTATATATTCTACGGTTTTACAAGTTTGGGGAATGCCATAGGTAAGGTTTTTGAAAACAAAGATTTCTTGAAAGTTTAAGTGTATGATTGAATTGTTTTTTACTATGGGTTTTATAATGAGGTCTTGGTGTTGTATTTCTTCTAAGTTTGGCACTTTTACAATATACAGAAGTGTTGTTTTATTATGTAGAATTGACACATCGGAAAACTCCATTATTTCTTCCATTGATAGGGTTGGCATATTATTTCTTTTAAAAAATTTCTCGATTTCAATTAGCTCATCTTCATTTAATACAAGTGTGTTAACTACGTTTAATCGTGCCCATTGAATGGCATATTTAATGTTAATAATTTCTTCTTTTAAAAGGCGAATCTGGTTGTGCAAACTAATAGCCGTCTCGATACTTACTGAACTGCTTTTTTGAATAGAATTGCTGAGAGCGTTAGATACTGAAGTTAGTTTATTTATTCTTCCTTCTAACTGTTTGTTAACTATAACCTGTTGGTTATTATTGTCAATAAGTTTATCTAAGTTCTGCTCTATCATAACCAGGTCATCATGATCTGGACTACCCGCTATGTGCTATGTACTTCCATCCTGACCCTAGCCAATTTAAGGACCTAGTTTTTCGAGTTTTGGGAAAGGCTGTGATTGTTCGGAATGTGTGAATAGTTGGGTTTATCTCATGGTGAAGGGTAGCGTATAATGGACTGCGTTTAAGGCTATTTTCCGTATGTTCATGTAAAATATCTAAAGCGGTTTCGATTTGGTCAAGGTTAATGAGGTGTATTAGTTTAGTTGTTGTCAATGTCAATGTGCAATATGTGACCGGGGTATTCTGGAATAGGAGTTTCTTGAATTTCCGGATTTAGGGGGTGCCTGTCATATTTAGCTTCTTTGCAAAGTTTACATTGCTTAACTAAATGTATAATTTTTTGCTTCATTCTTGGAAAATAATAGGATTCTGCTAGTTGCTTTTGATTTTCTAGAGCGGTTCGATGTGCTCTCCTATGTATCTGAAGAACTCTTTCTTCCTGTTCAGTTTCGTCTGTCAAGTCTTCTACCCTGGATTGGGTGAATCGAGTTTTGATTCCTTTGAAGTGACTTCTGTAGGTTGTCTGTATTTTTCCCATAATGTCTTCAGTCGTGTGAATGCCGTTAATTACGGAAGGGTTGTGGTGTTTTTTTAGGTCTGTTATTATATCGTCCGTGGAGTATTCGAGTCGGTATATTTCATGTCTATGGAAAGTAGGAAATGGGATGGTGAACTTGTAGTCGTATTTATCTGATTTATAAAAGAATATTTGATTTTTGAAAACATTTATTGGGGCTTCGACGCTAGGGATTAGGTCATGGCTAGAACTTTCAGCGCTATGTTGTGTAGCGGCAACAGAGTTAATCTGCTCTAAAGATATTCTTGAGAGCGCGTCTGCAACAACATGTTCTTTTCCCGGTTTATAGAATATTTCATAATCATATTCCTCCAAATAAGCTTTCCATCTCTTGATTCTGGCGTTTCCATTCCAGCTACTCAGAGAATGTGTTAAAGGTTGATGATCTGTAAAGATCTTAACCTTTGCTTTTCCGTATAGGTAATTTTTGAGGGCTTTGAGTGCCCAAATTATAGCTTACATTTCTTTTTCGTTCGCCGCGTAGTTCTCTTCAGCTTTGAAAGCGTTCTAGAAAGAAATGATATAGGGTGGTTGTCTTGCGATAGAACTGCGCCGATCGCGAAATTTGAAGCATTAGTAGTTAAATGGAACTCCTTATTGAAATCTGGGTAACGGAGAATTATTTCTTTTGACACTAAGTTACTTTTAAGCTTTTTGAAAGTTTCTGGAGCTTCTTTATCTAGTGAAATTATTTTTTTGGATGACATTCTTTTGGACACGTGTCCATCTTCCCCTCTTAAAAGTGAAGTTAGGGGTTTCGCCAATTTGGCATAATTTTGAATAAATCTTCTATAATAGCCGGAAAGGCCTAGGAAGGATCTTAGATCCCTCAAAGTTTTAGGGCAGGGATAATTTGCTATCGCTGCCACTTTACTCGGGTTTGTTTCTATTCCCCTATCGGAGACAACAAATCCAAGGAATTCGACTTTGTTTTTCATGAACTCACATTTGTCTAGCTGACATTTCATGATGGCGTTCTGTAAAGTTTGAAAAATTTTAGCCAAATTCTCAATATGCGTATCATTATCTTTGCTAAATATGATGATATCATCTATGTAAATAAAACATATTTTTCCAATATGTTCACGAAGTATGTCACCTAATGCACGTTGGAAAATTGAGGGCGCATTCTTAAGACCAAATGGGAGTCGTGTAAACTCATATTTTCCGTGGTTTCTATGTCACTATTTTTTAACGAGATTTGATGGAAACCACTTTTCAGATCTAAAACGGAGAATTCTTTATTGTCCCCCAATTGGGTAAGTACTTCATTTATCTCAGGAATAGGGTATTTATCTGCAATGGTTATTTTATTAAGTTTGCGATAATCAATAACCCTGCGATATTTTTTTTCACCTGAAGCGTCTGCCTTTTTGGGTACAATCCACACTGGTGAATTGTACGGGGACCTAGAAGGTCGAATTATACCATCTTCTAAAAGTTCTTTTATCTGTTTGTTTACTTCATCTTTCAGTGTCATTGGATACTGATAGAATTTCGAGTAAATAGGATTATCGGACGAGGTTCGGATCGTTGCCTTTACGTTTGTTGTGTAGGTCAGTTTTTGGTTTGGGTCTGAGAACAAGTCTGGAAACGACTTGAGTAATTCGCTTAGCTTGGATTTTTGTTTGTCGGACAAGTGGGATGTTCTCGGAATAATTGTGTTGACTGCTTCGAATGTTTTTTCTTTTATGGGGATCGAGACACCGTTCTTTAATATCATAATATTTTGGCTGATTTTTATTACTGCCCCTAATTCTTTTAAACTATTATTGCCCAAAATGGCATCGAAAGATTTTAGTGTGGGCAACAGAAAAAATTTAACTTCAACATCCTGAATATTAAAAAGGTTCGCTACCTTATGATGCGTAATTACTGTGCTGCCGCCTACTGAGACAGCATTGAAAGGTGATTTATTCTGTATAGGGTTATTGACGAATTTAGCGACCGCTTTATCTATCTGATCTATGTAGTCGTCCAAGTTGTCGTCAAGGTAATTGTGGTCCTCGTACTCTGCCATAGCTTGTTCGTAGTCCGTCGTGGTCAATGGAGTCTCCGTGGAACGCGTTTCGTTTTCTTCTGTTGTAGTCTGTATGTTAAAGTTCCTATGTCGCTTCATCCCATCTGGTATTGGGCCAGGTGGTCTTTTACCTGGTTCAAAGCGAGGTCTGTTCATATAGTTCTCCATTCTTGTCTGAACACTGGGATCCACATCCATAGGTTCTGGTCGAGGCAGTGGTTTTGGGGCCTGTTGCCTAGGTGGCGCTGACTGCTGTGGCGGGAATTGCCTATTCTGAAAAGGTCGAGGTGCAGCTACTGGCTGTGCAAGCTGGTAACCGAAGTTGTTCCAATTTTGTCGTGGTAACGCGGTCGGTAGTTGCTGTCCGAATTGGTAATATCGAGTTCTGGGGGGTGGAATTGGTGGTTGTATATTGATAAATAAATTACTGCGAGGAGCAGGTGAAGGCTTTGAAGACTGATTCCTAAACTGTCTTGTCTGCCGAGGGTAAGTCTACTGGTTCTTTAATTCCCAGTAGACGAGGCAAATCGCCTTGTAATCCTCGTACGAAGGTGTCTAGAGCCTTATCTCTGTACATTTTCGTCATTAACAGTTCTGCTTCTCTTCCTAACCCCATACAACCGATCTTGTTTAGGATTAGGGATAGGTGCTTATAAACCATTTGATGGAACCCTTCCACAGATTGGTTGGCACCCTGTATAAGCATCGTCATTTGGTATTCTAATGTGTTAATGTTAATGTCGCGCTTGTCAGCATAATGCAGAGTCAGACATTTCGAAATCGCTAACCAGTTCAGAGGAGTATTGTAAGATTCTATTGCCATGTCGGCGGGTCCGACAATTTTATTACGTATGGTAGCAAAATACAATAGTATTTCGGGGTACCCTGGAAAGCACTGTATGCTTCTAAGATACGGTCTACTCTTCGTCCAAGAACTAAATACGGACGGATCACCTGATAAGTCCCGGATAGATTTAACTATATCCGGTACTCTGTCTAAATTACCTAAGTTACCTGCATGCTCTGGGGCAATTACCTGGTCTGTTACGTTTGCGAGTTCTTCCGAAGAATTGTGGCGTCTCAAGAAACTTGGTAATTGTTGTGCTAAGATTTCGCTAATTGTAGCTTCTAATGCAGCTCTGTCTACATTTTCAACCATGACTCTATTGTGTTCTAGTTCTTCCTGTTGTCTGTCGCGTTGTCTAGTCGCTTCAGCACTAAGTATCGAGGGTCTTGTCAGATTGTTCACGTTAGCCATAAAACACTTAGTAAAACCGAACTAAGAATGGGTCGAGTTTAAAAAAGATCAAGGGAGCAAATGATGGAGCTTATCTCTAATTATGTTTGAATTGGGTTAATAAGACCTTGTGTTTTTACTTGAAAATAATATGTTTTTGTGTCTTTTATAAATTTTATAACCAGTGGCTGATTTTTCCTTGTACTTTAGAGGGTCCCTTGGGAATCGTAAAGTTGGAATTAGTTATATCACTTTTGTGATCTTTTTGTTTGTTTTATCGTTTTACGGTATTTCATTGATCACTTAAGTTTATATGTTTTTTTTTTGTTCAATTTGATTGTTAGTTTTGTGTTTTTAAAATTTGGTTGGTTAAGCTTACAGTACTATGGGTATTCTTATTGATGTGGCTCCTCCCTCCGACGATCCGGATTTCATCCTTTTTATCTAACGAAACCTACTTGGGATCCAGCGATGCGTACAGGGTTGAGAGGTGGTCTGTGGCCCTGCCTTCAGTCCTTGGAGTCCACCGATGGGCAAATGAACAAGTTAAGTTCGATTTGCCAGAGTGAATTTGAACGAACGAGAAATGTTAATTTTTCATGAGTTGCGCGTTCTTGGCACTCTCGTTTTGACCGGTTGCTGCGAACTTACAAAACGTTTTGTTGTATCGTACGCGCACCGGTCCCTGTTCGGGCGCCAGGTAATTACTTTGCTGGTAGCAAGGTAAAACAAGAGAAAACGCTATAGTCGAGTTCCCCGACTATCTAATACCCGTTACTCAGCTAGTGGAAGTGTGAAGAAGAGTCTTCATCACTGACAGTTTTTGACGGTTTGAGGGCGTTAGAGCGGGCGTGGCAAAAAGTTTTTTGGCAAATCGATAAAAATTTACAAGACTAATACAAAAATGAAAAAATATTACAACATTTTTCAAAAGTGTGGGCGTGGCAGTTTTGGCCGGTTTGTGGGCGTTAGGGTGGGCGAGGCAACAAGTTTTTCTGCAGATCGATAGAAAATTGCAATACTAATAAGAAAATGAAAAAATATCTTAACATTTTTCAAAATTGTAGGCGTGGCAGTTTTGGGCGGTTTGTGGGCGTTAGAGTGGGCGACATGGCAACATGAAGCGACAAACTTGCGCTGCGTCTATATCTCTGGAGTCTGTAAGCTTTCTCTCAACTTTCTAGCTTCTATAGTTCCTGAGATGTCGACGTTCATACGGACGGACAGACAGACGGACAGACAGACGGACAGACAGACGGACAGACAGACGGACAGGCAGACGGACAGACAGACGGACAGACAGACGGACAGACGGACGGACAGACGGACGGACAGACGGACATGGCCAGATCGACTCGACTATTGATCCTGATCAAGAATATATATACTCTATATGGTCGGAAGCGCTTCCTTCTGCCTGTTACATACTTTTCAACGAATCTAGTATACCCTTTTACTCTACGAGTAACGGGTATAAAAATAAAATATGTTGGCGTTCAGTTAAGAACGACTTTATTTGTATAAATCCAGTTTGCAACTAAATTACCCTAAGCTGTCCCTAGCAAGCTGTGAGTCTTTGACTGTGAGTTGCGCTGCCCTTGGTGGCAGAGGATCGGCGTCGGCTCCGTAGCTTTCCAATAGGCCACGACATCGGCTGATGTTTTGCTGGTCAAATCGGTGCAGTATTCTTGGAATCACTTGCATTGGTGGGAGCGACAGTTGTTACCAATCAGATTCTTCGAACTCTACTTGGCAGCTCGGCGTGTGCAGGAAATTATGCAGACGCTGAGCTTGCAGATTGAAGCTTGCTTCAGAGAGTATAGAGTATAGAGGGTTGCAAAAATAAAAACACATGAGTGCAAAATATTAATGAAAAATATTCCATCTAAATTCTGGTTCGTGCGTTACACTGGCAAAAATTAGTGAAAACCAATAAAACATTTCCAAGTTAAAAAAAAAAAATAGTAATTCGGAATTATTTTCATACACCGTTCTGTTAGTAATACACTGAAAATTTTTTCCCGTTCTCGGTTTTTTAGTAACCAGTTGAATTTTCTTACAATTACCCTCAACAGGCCATTTTAACCTTGCTACACAGGGAAAATAATGACAATATTCTAAACAATTTTTTAACAAAAATACACAGAAAATTTTATACAAGTTTTTCGCAAGCGAAGAAATTTCTTTCTTCTTCACATTAACTCATGCTCAGAGACGACAATAGCGACTTGTCAGAGGCAGACATAATTCGGGAGTATAAAAATCTGCTGGCAACTAGGGTAAAGAAAACCGAAGCGGACTTAGAAGAGAGACCGAATCAAGCAATGATAAAAGTGTGTTCGCGGCTAGTTTCGCCAGGCATAACGAAGAAAAAATTAACAAATCAAACACTACTGATGGAGAAATCCATCACAGCAAAATTCATATAACTATGAGCAGGGTCAGAACCTAGGGGCAATATGAAAACATTTTTCAAAAGTGTGGGCGTGGCAGTATTGGGCGGTTTGAGGGCGTTAGAGTGGACGTGGCAACATGTATCGACAAACTTGCGCTGCGTCTATGTCCCTGGAGTCTGTATGCTTAATCTCAACTTTCTAGCTTATGTAGTTCCTGAGATCTCGACGTTCATACGGACAGACGGACGGACAGACGGACGGACGGACGGACGGACGGACGGACAGACGGACATGGCCAGATCGACTCGGCTACTGATCCTGATCAAGAATATATATACCTTATATGGTCGGAAACGCTTCCTTATGCCTGGTACATACTTTTCAACGAATCTAGTATACCCCTTTAGTCTACAAGTAACGGGTATAAAAATCGTGTAAACGCGAGGAAATCAACGATGCAAAAAATGGGAAGAGGAACGAAGTTATCCTTGCAGGAGAAATCCAATATCATTGCTTTCTTTTCGTAAAATTGCAGAAAAAACTGGCAGACATCGCAAAACCGTATTAAAAACAAGAGAGAACGCTATAGTCGAGTTCCCCGACTATCTGATACCCGTTACTCAGATGGTGAAAGTGCGCAGGACACACAACACTCACAGTTTTTGCGGTTTGTGGGCGTTAAAGTGGGCGTGGCAAAAAGTTTTTTTGCTAATCGAAAGAATTTTACAAGACTAATACAAAAATGAAAAAATATCAAAACATTTTTCAAAAGTGTGGGCGTGGCAGCTTTTGGCGGTTTGTGGGCGTTAGGGTGGGCGTGGCAAATATTTTTTTGGCAAACCGATAGAAATTAAGGAGACTAACACAAAAATGAAAAAATATCGAAACATTTTTCAAAAGTGTGGGCGTGGCAGTTTTGGGCGGTTTGTGGGCGTTAGAGTGGGCGTGGCAACATGAATCGATAAACTTGCGTTGCTTCTATGTCTCTGGAGTCTGCATGCTGAATCTCAACTTTGTAGCTTTTGTAGTTCCTGAGATCTCGACGTTCATACGGACGGACAGACGGACGGACAAACGGACATGGCCAGATCGACTCGGCTATTGATCCTGATCAAGAATATATATACTTTATATGGTCCTTCTGCCTGTTACATACTTTTTAACGAATCTAGTATACCCTTTTACTCTACGAGTAACGGGTATAACTAGGAAACTTATGGAAAAAACTATGAAGGTGGCAATGACCATGTCGTAACCGCGGCAGATCCGCAGCTCTATACTTCGAATAGCTTCCAATTCCCACGACTCCTCCGCCAAAATTAAAAAAAACAAGAAAGAACGCTATAGTCGAGTTCCCCGACTATCTGATACCCGTAACTCAGCTAGTGGAAGTGCGAAAGAGAGTCAACACTTTTGGGCGTTAGAGAAGGCGTGGCAAAAAGTTCTTTGGCAATCGATAGAAATTTACAAGTCTAATACAAAAATGAAAAAATATCAAAACATTTTTCAAAAGTGTGGGCGTGGCAGTTTTGGGCGGTTTGTGGGCGTTACAGTGGGCGTGTCAAAACATTTTTTGGCAAATCGATAGAAATTTAGAAGTCTAATACAAAAATTAAAAAAATATCAAAACCTTTTTCAAAAGTGTGGGCGTGGCAGTTATGGGCGGTTTGTGGGCGACTTACTTAAACAAGTGAATGCAAGATTCGACCTTACCAAAAATATACTAGAATCTAGTAATGGGGTAGAATAAATCAAATTCTCCAAAATCGAAAACGGTAACTTCATCCAAATAGACGACAAAGACGTCCCACCGGCAATAAAAGCCGCTTTTGACAATATGATAGCAAAAAATTTTAGGGCCTTCGCCGACACAGATGAAGCTCTACAATACAACATAAATATAATGGCAACCATAAAACAGACAGAGAGCCGGTATACTCTAAATCATACCCGCACCCCATGGCCGTAACGGAATTTGTAAACTAGGAGGTTAAAGAACTTCTAGCGAATGGCGTAATAAGGCTATCCCGATCGCCCTACAACAACCCGACTTGGGCGAGTCAAAATATTTCCCAACACTCGACCTTAAATCGGGCTTTCATCAAATCGAGTCAGCAGAGAAAGACCGAGAAAAATAGCTTTCTCGATAAGCAATGGCAAATATGAGTTTTACAGATTACCATTCGGGCTCAAGAACGCCCCAAGTATTTTTCAGAGAGCTATAGATGACGTTTTAAGAGAAGGAATCTCGAAGATATGCTACGTGTATGTCGACAATGTTATTATTTTCTCAAAAACAAAAGAGGACCATGTCAAAGACATACAGTGGGTCCTCGGAAAGCTGATCGAAGCAAGCATGAGGGTATTCCAAGAAAAGTCGAAGTTTATCAAAAAAAGCGTCGAGTACTTGGGATTCATCGTGTCGCAAGGGGGGTCTCCGAACCTCACAAGAAAAGGTGAAAGCCATTAAGAAGTTCCCCCCGTGCCAAAAACTCTTTTTGACCTCATATTTTTTCTGGGTTTAGCAAGTTACTACAGAAAACGGAAAACAAGCAAATATCAGTCCAAAAAAATTAATATAAATATGACTGAAGAACAAAAAACAACATTTAAAAGGCTAAGAGAGATACTGGCATCAGAAGATTTTCATCTGTCATACCCAGACTTTCAAAAACCGTTCGACCTAACGACGGATGCATCTGGGTACGGACTTGGAGTCGTATCATCTCAAGATAAGCGGCCAATTACAATCATATCGAGGGTATAGAGGGTAAACATTCTTCAGTGAATAACCTTATTCTCTTTAAAAACAAAATGAGGCACGTAATAAGATTTTCCGACCGGGAAAACCTTATAAACACCATTAAAGATGTGGTGAATGCGGGAGTCGTCAACGCAATACATTGCACACTTCTAATCCTAGCATTTATTCAACACTCACTAATAGAAGCATTCCCAAATACCACATTTAGATATTCAAAACATGTGGTGCAAGAAATTACATACAAAACGGAACAAGGGGAAATCGCCACAGCCGAACACAATAGGGCCCATCGCGCAGCCCAAGAAAATGTGAAACAGATCTTGCGAGACTACTTCTTCCCAAAAATGCTTCGCCTAACAACGGAAACGGCATCTAACTGCAAGATCTGTTCTATGGCCAAGTATAGTCGACACCCCAATAAACATAAAATCGGAGAGACGCCAATTTCCTCCTATGCTGGAGAAATACTCCACATCGATATAATCTCAACAGAAGTGGGTCGAAAAATGATCAAAATTCGCTATTGCATTAAGGGCAATCGTGGAAGTAAAGTCACCAATATTAAATATAGCCAACTTCTTTCCAAACGTAAAAACCATCTATTGTGACAACGAAAGGTCACTACATTTAGAAACTATTCAATCACTCCTCCTCAACAATTTTAACATTTCAATCGCAAACGCACCACCTTTACACAGTACTTCCAACGGGCAGGTAGAAAGGTTTCACAAAATTCCATAAACATAAGACGGATAAAGTCAAACAAACGCTTGGAAAACAAACTCTCGCCGCTCTGCTCTGAACGACCCATTGAAGCAGACCTGGGGACCACGGTTTTTATAAAGGGAAGGCTGGTTCATAAAGACAATTTCCGTTAATCACCTCTTACTTATTTTTATATTTCGTTTAGGCTAGGAGCATATTTTCTACCTCTAGTAATAGCAGCTGTGACGACGGACGTGGTGACAAAAATCGGTAACCACACGAACTCGGACTACATCCCTCTAACGGACGGAGACGCAGTAATATGGGACAGCTACGGATACTTTCAACACTCAACGAACATGACGTCCTACGAAGACTACGCAGACCAGACGGAGAAGCTTACGGTAGGCTTTACAGATGACCACAGGACACCAGTGGTAAAGGCGGTCCTTCAGCATATTCGCAATTTATTTGCTTCCCCTTAAATACACAATAGGGGAACCAGGAGTATTAATATACTGGGAACAACATTAAAGGTAATTGCAGGAACTCCCGACTTTGCTGACTGGGAGCAAATAAAATTAAATCAGGAGCAATTAAGTAGAACGGAAGAAAGTCAAAACGAGTTAAATATAAATGTTGGGTCATGCAGCCTCCAAAACTGTGCAGTAGACTAATCTCATACTCTTGTAAGCCGAAGTAGTCAGTGGTAGCAGTTGCGATGCCCATAGTGCAAACCGCTGTTCTCGCACGTATTTATCTGTACGGCGCTCATTCCTTGTTCTCTTTGTTATCTACCTACGTTAAGCTTGGGCGCTGCATTCGGCTGTCTGTCCCGCCAATTGCCACTTCTTCGTTTTTCGGCAAAGACTCAACTTGTGCATTCGATATAGCTCTTGGTCGGCCCTAGCTGCTGTAAACAATTAACAAAATAAACATTATCGAAAAACAAACAAACTTTTTTCGGATATTTATTATCCGCAACAGCTATTTAGCTCAATAGCTAAACATTGGTGACCCCGACGTGATAGTGTTAATTTGCATGCAATAATTAATGCACTTATCCCGTTTATAGTGGCTGTGTTTAAGCAAGCTAGCATTACATATATACATACATACATTGCTACATATTATATATCGTTACGTGCATTGACTCCGCTTGCATTTTCGGCATTTATTTTGTGCTCATCTTCCCGCTGAACCGAATTACAAGCGATTTGTTGCTGACAAAAACAGGGTGACCTTTTTAAAGCGCAAAGCCAATGCGCTGTTCAGCAGGTTGCAGAGGCTATAATTCAAGGCTAGTGTGCGCGCGGAAATAGCTAAACGCAATGAGCATTTCGCGCCGCACTCAACGCTTGCGGAAGGTGTTGTGACCCACCAGTGTAGTGGTCATCAGACGCAGCCGCGGCCGAGGCCGTTGCCGCCTGTGCAGCTGCCAACGTTTGGCGGAGGCTACGCAAACTGGGCGGATTTTTACTCCGTGTTCTCGAGCATAATCGACAGCCATCGGCACCTCTCCAATATTGAGAAATTTCAACATCTGCGGTCATGTTTGAGGGATTCGATCCGATCATTGGAGATCTCAAACGGCAATTACGAAGCGGCTTTAGAGTTGCTTCAAAAAAGGTTTGATAATCGGCGTCTCGTTTTTCAGGCGCACATCACCAAGATTCTGGGTCTAAAGGTAGTACGGAACGGCTCAGTGACATCGCTTCGGGAATTGTCGGACAAGTTTAACGCTCACATTCGTGCGTTGAAAGGTTTGGGCACCACGAGCATAATCGAGAGCCATCCGGACCTCTCCAATATTGAGGAATTTCAACATCTGCGGTCATGTTTAAGGGATTCGATCCGATCATTGGAGATCTCAAACGGCAATTACGAAGCGGCTTTAGAGTTGCTTCAAAAAAGGTTTGATAATCGGCGTCTCGTTTTTCAGGCGCACATCACCAAGATTCTGGGTCTAAAGGTAGTACGGAACGGCTCAGTGACATCGCTTCGGGAATTGTCGGACAAGTTTAACGCTCACATTCGTGCGTTGAAGGGTTTGGGCACCACTGAGCAAATCGCTGGCTGCATCATAGTGCAAGTGCTGCTGCAAAAGCTGGATGCGGCGAGCCAAGTTAAGTGGGAGGAGCGCTTGGAGGATCCGGTCTTTGTCAACCTTATTCCGTCGTGGGAATCGATGGCTGCATTCCTGGAGCAGCGATGTAGGACTTTGGAGGCCGTGGATTGCGCCATGGCAACCTATGCGCCAGGCGTTCAGGTGGGCAAAAATCGTTCGACGCTAGCTGCTACCACCCAAAATTCTCTTGGTTGCATGCTTTGCCATAGTGCTGAGCATGCCATATATTATTGCCCGCAATTTAGAGACTTAGCGCCAGTAGATCGTCTGCGGGAGGCAAAGAGACTAGCACTTTGCCTAAATTGCCTAAAGGCAGGTCATCAGCTACGGCAATGCAGCTCGAGCCGCTTCCGCACCTGTGGAATCAGGCATCATACGCTGCTCCATCTAGATGGTCCGCATTCCTCGCAGCCACATGTTCCGGTATCTTCAAGCTCCCACACTGAGCCTTCTGCCCCGCTTTCGACTTCTTCTACTCTAATTGCCCAGGATCTCGGTAGTGACCTTGTGCTGCTAGCCACTGCAACCGTTCTAGTGCAGAACCGGTCGGGACTGTTCGTTCCCTTCAGGGCCTTGTTAGATTCTGGCTCTCAACTGCACTTGGTCACCTCTCGGTTTGCAAATCAACTGCAACTTAAGAGGTCGAGGTCGTCCGGCTCCGTCACTGGAGATTCCAATTTCGTGACTGATGGATTCTCGGTAGGAATTGCGATGCGGTCTGTCACTTCGGATTACTTAACGAGCATAACAGCAGTTATCGCTCCCAATATCACGGATCGCCAGCCAAATTTTGGACATTGGGGACTGGAAGATTCCAGAAAACCTGCAGCTCGCCGACCCGGAATTTCATAAAGCTCAGCGTGTTGAAATGTTAATAGGAGCTAGCCTGTTTTATGCTGCAGCAGTTGTCAATCGATGAGCAGGCAGCGTTTCCCATTGGATCAGAAATCCTTCGGCGCGATTTTTACGTGGATGATCCTATCTCCGACTCCGGCACGATAAAGGATGCTATCAGCATAATGCAGCAGACGGCTCGCATACTTGCGAAGGGCAAGCTCAAGCTAAGGAAATGGTGCTCTAACATTCCGCTTGTGCTGGAGGGTGTGCCCGCCGAGGACAAGGAGTCATTCATGAAGTTTTAAGATGGTAGCGATTTCACCAAAACTTTAGGTCTCGCTTGGGATCCCTCCTCCGACCAGCTATTGTTTTCGTTCTCTGCCTTTCAGTCGCCATTGAGACCCTGCAGGCGCTCTGTTTTGTCTGCGATTGCTCAATTTTACGATCCCCTCGGCCTGGTCGGTCCGGTAATCACAAGGTGTAAAATCTTTTTTCAGCAGCACTGCAAGGAAAAGCTGTCCTGGGATGAAAGCCTCCCGGAAACTCATAACACGAAATGGTTTGATATATGTCGCAGTTTTGAAATAATAAGTCATGTTAGTTTCCCTCGGTTCGTGTTTAGCGCAGAGTCTGGTCTTGGGGTGCATGGTTTTTGTGATGCAAGCATTGATGCCTATGGAGCCTGCGTTTATGTGGTTTCTAAAGGGAATCAAAGTTTTAGCCATTTGCTTTGTTCTAAGTCGCGCATAGCTCCGTTGAAGACCATAACAGTACCAAAGCTGGAGCTTTGTGGTGCGGATCTTCTGGCTAAAATCATGAGGGAAATACTTGGCTTGAAAGTATTTAAAGGACGCTACTATTGTTGGTGCGACTCGACGGTGGCACTTTCCTGGATCCGAGATGAGCCCGCCAGGTTCAACATATTTGTGGCAAATCCCTGCCTTATCCGGTCCTGAGTCTGAGCTCTTAGCGAATCGTCACTCTGGGCGCATGGACCCGCCTATCTCACGGAGCCTGAAAGAGATTGGCCAACAGATGTTTGTCCTGAAATAGGCCAAACGCGGAAATAGCCAAACGCAATGTGCATTTCGCGCCGCACTCAACGCTTGCGGAATGTATGCACAACAATAGTTTCCTCGCCTAGACCCATATCCTCGCTTACGCCGTTCCTGGATCAAATTGGACTTCTTAGAGTAGGCGGTCGCCTCCGGAATTCGTCATTGGACTTTGATGGCCGCCACCAAGGTCCCATCCAGTGACTCTGGCAATTATTTCTCATTATCATGAAAGCAATCTTCATGCCGGACCTCAAGCTCTTCTGGGTGCAATTCGATCCCAATATTGGCCTATTGGGGGGAGGAAGACGGTTACAAAGTCCGTGAACAGATGCGTTAGATGTTTTCGGATTAAGCCGCGGCTGATAGAGCACATAATGGCGGACCTTCCCAATGAGCGCTTGGAAGGATCTCACGCTTTTGAGGTTGCTGGTATAGATTTCTGTGGGCCCTTCTTTCACAAGTCGGAAACTCGAAACAAGCCTGCGGTTAAATGCTACGTCTGCGTATTTATATGCTTTGCAACTAAGACAGTGCACCTGGAGCTGATCAAGGATCTCTCGACAGTTGCGTTTCTCTGCGGACTCAAGAGGTTCATATGCACCCGGCGGAAGCCGAAGCAAATTTGGTCAGACAACGCCACCAACTTTGTCGGCGCCAAGAATGAACTTCTGGAACTTCGAAGGTTATTTCTCAGCAGCGAGCATCAAGGCTCCGTTCATAATTTTTGGCTTTCGGAGACGATTGACTGGCGGTTCATCCCTCCACGGTCGCCCCATTTCGGTGGACTTTGGGAAGCGGCGGTGAAAACGGCCAAACATCATTTCTACCACGCTGTGGGTGCGGCGGTTCTGACCTTCGACGAGCTGAGGACGCTGGTGTGCCACATTTCGGCAGTTATTAACTCCATACCATTAGTTCCCATTTCAGAGAACCCTGCCGATCTGGACGTCCTCACTCCAGCGCATTTTCTCAATGGTGGTCCGCCTTCGTCGTTTGACGAGCCAGATATAACGGGCCTAAACTATAATCGGCTTGACTCTTGGCAGCGCATCTCCTTTCTTCAGAAATCTTTTGGTCGCGATGGAAGGAAGAGTACTTGACGTTGCTCCAGCAGCGCTCCAAGTGGCGCACCCCAAAGCCTGGCGTAGCCGTGGACAACGTCGTTCTTGTTAAGGACGAGAATTTACCCCCAATGAGATGGCTTTGGCGAGAGTCATGCAGCTGATTCCTGGCAGAGATGGCGTCGCTCGAGTTGCAGAATTGAGGACCGCGTCTGAAGTAATAAGGCGGGCAGTGAACAAGCTGTGTCTGCTTCCCTTGAGACTCTGTTGAAAGCCAAGCTTCCAACGGGGGGAGGATGTTGGGTCATGCAGCCGCCAAAACTGTGCAGTAGACTAATCTCATACTCTTAATATTGTAAGCCGAAGTAGTCAGTGGTAGCAGTTGCGATGCCCATAGTGCAAACCGCTGTTCTCGCACGTATTTATCTGTACCGCGCTCATTCCTTGTTCTCTTTGTTATCTACCTACGTTAAGCTTGGGCGCTGCATTCGGCTGTCTGTCCCGCCAATTGTCACTTCTTCGTTTTTCGGCAAAGACTCAACTTGTGCATTCGATATAGCTCTTAGTCGGCCCTAGCTGCTGTAAACAATTAACAAACTAAACATTATCGAAAAATAAACAACTTTCTTCGGCTATTTATTATTCGCAACAGCTATTGAAAAAGCTCAATAGCTAAACAATAAAATTTCAAGATAGACTAATCAAGCTAAACACCTCGCTAAATAGAATCCAGAAATCAAATGTAGTTAAGGAAGCTCACCTCTTAGAGATCATCTTAGCGAAAAATATAATAATCAGATTTGGAAAATATAGTAATGGGCCTAACCCTGGCAAAACTTAATATTGTAAGCGCAGCTATCCTGGATAGCACCGATATAAGCGAACTCAAAGACAAACAGCCCACAAATATTAGTTTGGTAGAAATATTAGAAGTATCTAGTGTAAACGTTTTTCAAAATTATGAATTAATTCATTTCCTCATTAAAGTACCAGACGCTAAGTTAGTCTGTAAAAAAATTTACCCGGTTCAACACCACAACCGGACCCTAGATTTCTATGACGGAAATCTGGGCGCTGAATGCGCCGCTCGGGACTGCAAGACAACAGTCGGAGCAACTTTCTGCAAGGAACTCCAAAGCAGCACATGCGCACGTCAAATGGTTGCGGGGACTATTGCACACTGTCATACGCTTCCGGGGCACCTGAACTCAGTCACCATTGTGGACCATGCCAACATCATCGTCAATGATGCCAACATGACCATCATAGACGATAACGGTCTCGTCCAGACGGTAGCTGGTTCCTACCTGGTTAATTACTCGAACAGAGTTCCCTAAATGGAACCTGGTATGTCAACCAACTAGGAAGCTCAAGAAAAAAACCCGCAGTGGCGGCCATGACCTTTGTGAATGTCACCTCACACCAGGACCGACTAAGCCTCCCTCTATTACACGAGCTGAGCCTAAAAAACCTCCATCACATTGGGCTATAAAGGAAAGGTGCCTATTGGGATACCTCGTCGGCTACTCCTTAATCGTGCTAGTTATAGCCTGCGTCATCTGGCTTAGCCGACTGATTTGGATAGCTAATCGGCGCACCAACTCAAAGAGCGGTAACGACATAGAAGCAGGAGGCCGCCGGGACGACGACCATTTAAAGGAGAGAAGAGTTAGCACGCGCAACGAAGATATTGCGAAACTGCCAAGTTGCAGACCGGACGGAAAGGCCCGCACGCGAAAGACAGAAACTGCTGAATACGCAGTCCGTGGTGCAGTGCTCGATACTCTGCGGGATCACGGCAGAGCAAAGTCGCTGACACGGCACCTAATCGACCGCGCAGTCGAGATTTCGAAACTCCGCCGAAGAACAGCGAAAAATTTACGTACAGTTTAAGAGATTAACTCCATCGATTAACATCGGTGCAACAATTGTGAACTTAGAATAATTTGAATCAATAAAGAGCAATCTAATAATTTATTTATATAAATAAGATCTAAGAATTTGTAAAAAACGTTAGTATTGATCGCTTTAAGAACGGCAAAGAGTCAGAATTATCGATAATAGGATAGAATCTATTATATTCAGAACATAATACTCTGTAGGGATCATGCAACTCATAGTTTCTAGTGAATCTGCTTGGAACAGTGAAGTTTAGCACCCACTTAAAGTGTAAATCGCGTGTATTGAGTTGACACGAGAAAAGGTCATATCTTTACATTTGGAGCCATTTAAGTTTAATACGTTATCACGGCACCAGGCTTGAAAGCTATCTACACTCACTCGCATATCTCTGCGTACACATTTTTGTATAGTATTAAGTTTAAAATTAAAAATAAAATGTAATATATTGTTCAATAATTCTAAAAAAAAATGTCATATTATAAACAATAAATTAAAGTTAAGTTTAAAAAAATAATGGAATAATTATATGCATAAATGGCCGAACCATTGCTGTTCAAAGTTTAATTTTAAAATTGTGGTGTACGCAGAGATATGCGAGTGAGTGTATATCGGATTGTAAGTCCAAATGGCGAGAAATGTCCTTATACTGAAGGCATAATTTTACATCGTCAGCGTACATAAGTACACGCTAATGCTTTATTATTAAGGGAAGGTCGTTAATAAAAAAGATAAAAAGGAGCGGACCTAGGTGGCTTCCTTGTGGGACACCGGATGTGACTCGGAATACAAGAAAGAGTATTTTTAAAGAGGACCCGTTGCGTCCTGCCATTCAGATAACTTAGAATCCAATTTAGTACATGGAAACCTAATAAATCAAGTTTCCTTACTAACAGATTAACAGAGTCGAATTCTTTAAAGACAGATTACAAATTTATATTTCATAAATATTTTTAGTATGATCAAAAATAGGCACAAAAATATTGAAAAACAAGAGATAACGCTATAGTCGAGTTCCCCGACTATCTGATACCCGTTACTCAGCTATTCGAAGTGCGAAGGAAAGTCTTCAGCACATACAGTTTTTGGCGGTTTTGTGGGCGTTAGAGTGGGCGTGGCAAAAAGTTTTTTGGCAAATCGATAGAAATTTGTGGGAGTGGCAGCTTTGGGCGGTTTGTGGGCGTTAGAGAGGGCGTGGCAAAAACTTGTTTGACAAATCGTTAGCAATTTACAAGACTAATACAAAAATGAAAAAATATCGAACCATTTTTCAAAAGTATGGACGTGGCAGTTTTGGGCGGTTTGTGGGCGTTAGAGTGGGCGTGGCAACATGAATCAACAAACTTGCGCTGCGTCTATGTCCCTGGAGTCTGTATGCCTAATCTCAACTTTTTAGCTTTTGTAGTTCCTGAGATCTCGACGTTCATATGGACGGACAGACGGACGGACAGACGGACATGGCCAAATCGACTCTGCTACTGATCCTGATCAAGAATATATATACTTTATATGGTCGGAAACGCTTCCTTCTGCCTGTAACATACTTTTCAACGAATCTAGTATACCCTTTTACTCTACGAGTAACGGGTATAAAAATGTATATATAAAAGTATACACATTTGTATAATTTATGAGCTTTTACTTAAAAATGTTCACTACATAAATGTACCTAAAAATAATTAATAACGCAATTTGTTTAATATTGTATAAACTACCTTTAAAATAACTTCATAATATTACATTATTTTTCAAAAGGAGGGAGATGTAGTATGCACATACATATATCGGCTAACCACTGTACCACTGTAATCATAACATACAAGCACATTGTATGTTAAATTCATTGGGAGTGGCGCACGATATCAAAAAAAAGAAACACAACATCTGGAGCAGATCTACTCAGGCGGCGCTTAAAAAAAAAAAAGTCACTATATATTTCAAAACATCACACAAGTTGTAAGTACAACGCCACTTGATTAGTTAATAAAAAAGAAAATAAAAAATTTCATACACCCGTGAAGGTTATTAAAGGTTATAAATAACACATTGATGACGACTGAGTATAAAGTCGTCCTTAAGAATGCACCCAGTATGTTTCAACGTGCCATAGACGACGTATTCAGGCCCCAAATAGGAAAGTCTTGTTTTGTTTACGTTGATGACGTTATTATTTTTTCCGAACGACTTGAGGACCATCTGAATCATATTTATTGGGTAGTACTTGAAGCCAGCATGAGGGTGTCTAAGGAGAAATCTAACTTTTTAAAGGAACGTATCGAATATTTGGGATTTGTAGTATCCAAAGACGGCATCACAACACATCCTAAAAAAGTAGAGGCTATCCTTAACTATGAAGAACCCAATAATTTGTTCAACGTTAGATCCTTTTAACGGTTAGCAAGCTATTATCGCTGTTTTATAAATGACTTTGCTTAAATAGCTCGACCTTTGAATGACATCCTTAAAGGGGAAAATGGAAAAGTCTCCGCCACTCGCTTTAAAAAGATACCCATTATTTTAGTTGATAAGCAACGCTCTGCATTTGAGAAACTTAAGAATATCTTAGTTTCCGAAAATGTAATGCTACCTTACCCAGACTACACAAAGCCTTTTGATTTTAACTACGGACGCTTCAGCTTTTGGCCTGGGCGCGGTTTTATCACAAAACAGCAAGACCATTACGATGATATCTAGATCCTTAATATGTAGAGAGCTTGGATTCAAAACAAACGAACGAGATTTCTAGCCATTGTATGGGCTTTAAAAATATTAAAGAACTATCTGTATGGTACTAAAAATCTTATTATTTACAAATGCTAAAATCAAAAGGTTGAAGACATTTATAGATGAGCACAACGAAAACATTTTGTATAAGCCAGAGAAGGAGAACCATGTCGCAGATGCACTATCCAGGCAGGCCATCCACGCTTTAGAAATCCACCTCCAGCCAGATATGGCAACCATACATAGCAAAATTTCGCTTTCATACACAATCGAAACAGTAGACAAGCCGGTCAACTGCTTTAGAAACCAAATAATAATAGAAGAATGAACAGCTGATAATACTCGAACCTTTATTATATTTGGTAACAAGTCAAGGCACGTGATAAAATTCGTAAATAGGGAATCGTTAGTATGCAGAATACGCGACGTAGTTAAACAGGATGTTGTGAATGCAATATACTGCGAATTGCCCATACTGGCATTCATCCAGACTTATAGAAGTTCCCGGCAACAATTTTCCGGCATACAAAAAAGTTGGTGTTTGACATTTATAGCAAAGAGGAACAAAAAGAAATAGTAACCACTGAACACAGCAGAGCGCACAGGGCTCTACAAGATTTTTTTTTCCTACAAATGTCACAGCTGGCAGCCAATATAGTAGGTAACTGCCTGGTTTGCCAACAAGCCAAATACGTACGCCACCCGCATAAACCAGTCCTTGGGAGAACGCCTATTCCTTCACAAATCGGCGAGATATTACACATTGATATTTTCTCTAGGGACAGGAGGTATTTCCTAACCTGTATAGATAAATTCTCAAAATTTGCAGTCGTACAACCCATAGGTTCTATAAAGATAGCCGACATAGAGCCCACAATAATGCAATTATTAAACCTCTACCCAAACGCAAAGACAATATTTACAATGAACCATATATAAACTTGTGACGTTCAGCCGTGCCTCGGGTAGTCAGGGCTGGCCAGGGTCGTCCAGGAAATTTCTTTGTTTCAGGACAGTGGTGCTAGAGAGGAATCCCCGACACGAGTCCCAGTGATAATGCGCAGAGTTAACCTTAACTAGGCTTAAATGTGAACGCAGAGTTTATTCATTCCTTTTCTCGGTTACAATAATTACATAGAACTATACGGGGCTCTCTCGGCCTAGTTTCCGGCTTCCACAGCGGGGCTCTTCGTACCTCGCGTCTTCGTCCGGGGACGCGGTCTTCCGTACGCGGCCGCTCCGAATTTCGTCGAGTATCCTGGAATCAACGTAAGCAGATGTTGTTGGACCCTGAAGTCGGCGTAGAGAATTATACGGGACCCTGAAGTCAGCGTAGAGAATTATACGGGACCCTGAAGTCAGCGTAGAGAAGTATGCAGGACCCTGAAGTCAGCGTAGAGAATTATATGGGACCCTGAAGTCAGCGTAGAGAATTATACGGGACCCTGAAATCAGCGTAGAGAATTATGCAGGACCCGGAAGTCAGCGTAGAGAATTATACGGGACCCTGAAATCAGCGTAGAGAATTATGCAGGACCCGGAAGTCAGCGTAGAGAATTATATGGGACCCTGAAGTCAGCGTAGAGAATTATACGGGACCCTGAAGTCAGCGTAGATACGTAAGTAGGACCCTGAAGTCAACGTATAGACGTAAGCAGGACCCTGAAGTCAGCGTAGATACGTAAGTAGGACCCTGAAGTCACCGTATAGACGTAAGCAGGACCCTGAAGTCAGCTAGGGCGGGGTATATACGTAGGGGTTGAGCTTACCCTCCAATAGTTACCACTTGTTGATCCCGGTCCTGATCTTGCGGCTTTCCCGCTCGCTGGTGACTTCCACTCGGTCGACTCCGACCACCGACTGATCATTCTGAGGGCAGCCGCCCGCTTTATATAGCGCTTGGCTTAGTGTGCCCGTATGTCCGTATGTCCGAATTGCCCGACTTAGTGTGGCCGGGTTTCGGGGTTAGTGTGCCCCTCTAGTTATTTGGGAGCGCGTGCGCGCCTTGTTTGAATTTGAACTTGTTTATGATGATTATTTATTATGTTTTGGTTTTATCTATTATTATGTATTATGTCTTATTTATTATGTATCATGTATTAGGTATTATTTATTATTTATTATGTATTATTTATTATGAATTATTTATTATTTATTATTGTGCGCGGCCGCGTCACAAACTCTGACTCAATCAGGTCACTTTTATCAAATCGGTTCAATGTTCAAGTGGAAAATTCACCACCCCATCATAATATCTTAAACGGACAGGTGGAAAGGTTCCAAAGCACACTGTTAAAAATGCCACAATGCCTAAAATTATAAAAAGACATAGTTGATACGGTAACTCTCAAACTTCAAACAACTGTTGAATACAAAACAGTACATTCAGTCACTAATAAAAAGCCGATCGATATTATTCATGCAATGCCCTAAAAATTTGCAGAGGAAAAAAAGAATGACTGAGCACAGGAAATACAATTAAAAAGAATTAATAAATCAAGATGTTTCAGAACTTTCCAGGTCGGGGACACTGTCTTTGTAAAGCAAAACAAACGACTCGGAAATAAAATTACCCCACGCTACAAAGAAGAAAAAATTGAAGGGGACATTGGGACAAGTGTCTCAATAAAGGGAAGGGTAGTACATAAAGATAATTTACGTTAGGATTATTATTTTCTTTGTTTTCTTTATTTTTTCTTTATTTTCTTTATATTTTAGTAGTGTCAATTTTACAAAAGGTTACGTACCTATACATTTATTTAATTTATACAACAACCCCAAACTTTCAGTACAATATAAAGAATCGTCCACTCTTACACCCTAAATCTTGAACGACCGTCTCTAATGATTTCAAAAACTTTAAATTCACGCAACTGGAACCTTTCGACTCAAAAATTAAGCAGCAAAACAACAATAGACATTACAATTAAAAAGCACAGCTTAAAGATCAATAGCTCATTATAAAAAACAAAAATTAGTGTTATTAATAGCCTTCTTAATCCTATTTTTATATCATAATAGATAAATATTATATATATATATATATATTATATATTATCACTATTATTAACTATCAATGTACTTGTAGTTTATATTTTTTGTATTCTATAATAATTTAAACAAAGCGTTAAAGAAAGCTCCTAAACCTTACTGGCATAAAAGACATATCCGTTTGCGGCAACAGGAGAGAACCCATCGACAACTCGATCACCAAAATACATTGAGCTCTCCGCCACTAACTATGGTGACGACACTACAAGAACACCAAGGCCAACGTCAAATAAAGCACGGATCGCCAAAATTCCCGTTCATCATCTACCGTATAATTTGAAAAAGCTGAGGACAGCCTTCGTCTTAGTAAGGGAGGAGTTAACTGGAGTCACTTACTGCTTATGCCCAGCTTAATGCAAGCACATCGGAGCGTTCGAGAGAAGAGCTAAGCTTTGCTGAAGAACGTAGGGTAAAGTTAAGAGATCTAATTTGTAATAGTGAGTCGATATTTGAAGATTTAAAGCGTCGGTCATCGCCACGCACAGACATACGAGTTCGCCTCATTAAGTGCAGACCTCACAAGTTATATTATAATTTACACAATTAAATATAGACAAAATATACTTAATTTTAATTTATCTATTACCAGTTACCAGTTACTAGTGAATTAGTACTCATATTCTTTAGTTGTATATATACTGTTGACTGTTGCTCAAGGGGACTTGTTGGTTTTACGTTACGTGAATATTTCGGACTATTACCATAATTTTAGTTGTTTTGGTTTTGGTTACCCCTTGAGTAACCTCCGCCTCTATTATTATTTTGGTTACCGCCACGCCTTCTGTTTCCTCCAAGGTAACCACCTTGGCCTCTATACTTATTATTAGAGAAATTATAATTTTCTCGATCAATACCTCTGTTTCGGTAATTTATTCGATAGGGTCTTCTTTTATTATAGAATAACACACTATTCGATTTGCCGGTCGTTTCGAAACAGCAGTCTATATATTTAGACCATCGCCTATGTAGGCTGCCTAGAGCGACCCAGGTGGTTTTCAATTTCATTTGTATATTGCGCTGCAGTTTTGCCACGCTGTTGTGTATTAAGCAGTTTAGCTTTAATGGCATCAGGCGGTTCGCCTTTAACTGATGCCTTCAATACACTTATTATACCGATAATGGTCTTGTCATTTTCAACTTTGTATGATTACCTCTAACGTTAGATCTCCTTTTGTCAGATCTGTTAAGCGGAGAGCTATAAGGACAAAATTTAAATTTAGCTTTTTGCCGTCAAACTCAGGTATTTTGGACGACATATTCTCTTGCCGTTGTGTGTTCTTTCTAGTATACTTGAATTATTTGAATCTGAGTATTCTTCTTTTAGCAATTCGGGTAATTCTATTACCGCTGGAATCGAAAGATCGTGAAGATCCTCTTCTTTGATTTATAGTTCAGATTTTCCTAAACTTTTAATATCCTCACAGATTTCAGCGACTTTAGGTGGGCTCAATATGGTAGAAATAGTTAAACTAGAAGTCAAGTTGTGTCTGGATTTTACATTTAACAAGTTCTCACGAAACCTGTTTAGAAATTTTACTGAATCTGTTAAATGACTTTTTGTAATTATTTTTCTTTCTCTGTGTATCAATGATGTGCTTTATTAAAGCATCTTACCAATATCTTGCATGTTTATTGAAAGTGTCTTGTTGCACTTCTCTATATTGTGTCATGCACTTGTACGACTTGTCGAAAGTCGTTTTAATTTCTTTAAGTTCATTTCTTATGTTGTTACGTACACCCTTTTCATGAGATCGTAAGACTTTAAGGATTCACAACCAGAATCTAAAGCAGGGGAAGGGGTAGACAAAGAAAATGCAAGTCGACAATAAACGAGTGTCCGATGACCAGGTCAGCGGCCGCAATAGGATGCAGAAAGAAAAGAAAACCCACACCAGTTCCGGGCACAATTCACCGAGGGGGTATTGACTCCCAAAATAGGAGAAAGTCAGAAATATGATTCCTAGGTGGGAACACTTAGCATAGAAGATCGATAGATCAGAAAAAGCTCTATGCCGCTATAAAAAAACCGTGGCCCACAGATAAAATAGTCAGGACCCCGGGTAACTATCCGTACGTCAATACCCGGCGATTATCCGTCAGTCTATAGCCGGGAAGACTTAAAGAAACATCCAAAAGACCAACACAAGGAACGCACTTGAAGGAAAACCCTAGTTCCATAGAAGTCTCAGGATGGGCGGCAAGGAGTCTAAAGCCTCCGACAACACAGCAAATGTGATCAACACCGTGAAGGTTGTCGACCACAAGTAGGAAATAGAAGGGGTGCAGCATACCCTGGAATTCATCGCTGCCTTATTGATCTTCTTGGCACTATTAAAGCTAGTGAAAATGTACAAGAGATCCGTACAGCGGAGGAGGGACCATCATCATACACTGGACAGAATTGCATCCGGTTTCCCACCAAGTGCACAATTAAAATACAAACGGCAAAACAATTAAACAAAGAACAAGTGAACCGGTGCATTTTCGTGAATGTGAATATCAGCAAAAACAAAGCAACAGCGTGGGCTTTCCAAACAAGTGCTTACTCCAAGTATTTTGGGAGTCGAATAGCAGCCAAAGCGTGCCGCAGAAAAAAAACACAACTCATTCATTCATTTATATACATATATATCTAAAGATATATATATATCTAAATATGACCTTCATTTAATGTATTTTTTTTTTGTGTATATCTTATTATTGTTCGGTTACAATTATTGGTGCACGAAGGTATATGTATGTATAACTCCATCACTATATGTATAGCAACACCCAGGATCCAACGCGTCGAGATCTCATCGCTCCGGATAAAAGTGGTGTAAGTTTGACGGAGCCCTGTTCCCGCCTTTTCTCTATATTTATATATATATAAATATATTCTCGTGCTTATTTTATTTTCACACCATCATAAATATAAGTATATTTTTGTAACAATGGTAACCGAAAGGTGTCAGGTTTAAAGAAAAATATTTTATTGTTACCCTCTTCCAGGCAATGTATTTCATTAATAGAAATAAAATATTTTATGTTCAATATTGTTTTAAAAAAGAATTACTTTTCAGCGGCGAGTTTGTTATGCAAAAACAAGAGCCCTTAGAGCGACGTTTGTAGTCGTAAATAGCCAACAATTTTTGTTGACGTGCGTACCATTACTTAGAAATGAATTCGATACTCCTCGCTAAAAATCATTATATTCAACTTATCATAATTTTTGTATGCTAGCCTTTAATTCTTTTCTTTTTGCACTAGCCAACAATCTATTAATCAATAAAATTATGCTATTTTAACTACAACCAAAAGGGGTGCTGACGCGAGAAGCGGAGTAGGTCAAAAACTATGACATAACGTTTTACGGACAACCTAGACAGAGAAGATCGTATTGCGCGGCCCGCGACGATCCATTAGACATGCGGACGCATGAAGGGGAGGGAACGTGGCCGAAACATTTCCCGATCGTATTACGATCAAGCTACAGCTTGCGGGGCAGTGAGGACTGCTGACTGACGAACGGTACGAACTTTTACAGGCACTACTAATATTTATTTTCGTTATGTTGGGGAGGTGATGGGCTTACCAAGATCCCACAACCCAAAATCGACGAGCTTACGCTGGCACCTAAATAGGCATAAATTCCATCTCTTAAGGTGATAATTAATTTGGCTATGTATAGAAAATTGGGCTTAAGTAATGTTAGCGCGCGCCTATTAATTCTTTTACTATTTAGCATAAATTAAAGTCCCCAACTTCTGCAACCGATAACTCGAGTAAATGGTTCAGAGTAGAGGTATGACTTTGAGATCATTTTTATTTATCATCCTTTTAAAATCGTAAGTCCTTTGTTTTATCATTGGAAAAATTGAATTGTAAAAATTCCTTAAATCAAAAATGTGGGAGATTTCCTTGTTATAATATCAACCAACTAAGTGCCCATCGTCGTTTTTTGTAATTAACGTAAATATAATTTGAGGGTGGCTCATGCTTCCAACGTATTAGGCCAAGTAGCCAGGTCGTTCGAGAAGGTTGAGTCCAAAGAAGATAGAAGCGCAGATATAATGGTAACGCATTTAGCGGTGCGGGTATATCGTTTATTTGACGATCAAGTACAGAGGGGGTGGGGGGACTGCCCGGAAAACGTAAAATCGACGCTGCCGACGTACTAGGCTAAGGAGCCAGGTCGTTTGCGGGGCTTGAGTCTTTACGGCTTTCCATGACTTATTTTGGGCGGGGAACGATTTTAGTTTCTTTGGTTCACGCTGCTGGCGTACTAGACCAAGTAGCCAGGTCGTTTGTGAGGCACGTGGCCAGGGAAATAGGAAAACTGTTGTGGATTCCGAACGTATCGGTCAAATAGCAGCAGGCTGTGGAGTCTGCAAATATCGGTCAAACAGACTGATTTTCCGACGACTGGCGGGAGGGGCTTTTTGGGCATACACTGTCTTTGGGGGGCCAGTTTACATATGGAACCAAGTAAAAACTCCCCAGGAAAAGATGGGCCAGTTCACATATGGAACCACGTAAAAACTCCCCAGGAAAAAGGGGGCCAGTTAACATATGGAACCACGTAAAAGTTCACCAGGATAAAAGAAGGCCAGTTCATGTACGGAACCACGTAAAAGCTCCCCAGGAAAAGGTGGTCCAGTTCACGTACGGAACCCAGTAAAAGTTCCCTAAGCAGTGGAAGACGGAGGCATGTTGGCCGGATGTAAGCATGTCTGGGCAACGGCCAACAGCTCCGGCTAATTATTTGTTTTTTTTTTTGGGGGGGCTTAAATACCAGACGAGTTTTTGGCTGAGGAGACACTTATTAATGGCGTAACAGCACCCCAGCTTTAAACAAGTTGTACTTAACAACGTTCACGGTAGATCGTGTTTTCTATTTAGCTGCATACCCAGCAGAACACCCAAAACAATTCTTAAATACAGAAACCCCAATACATAAATGAAAGGTGCAAAAAAGAAAGTGTGGTTTCAACCAAAGACATTAGAATAACAAGATGCGTAACGGCCATACATTGGTTTTGCACTATGCAGCCACTTTTTTGGTGACGGCCGAAATTGCTCTCTTTTCGCTCGCCAAAAATTGAGAGCGTAAAAATCTAAAAATAGAATTGACTTGCTTGTGTGAGTAAAAACAATAAAGGAGATAGTGTGTATGTGTGCGTGCTTGTGCTAGAAGACGATTTTCGGGCCGAAATCAATTTTGATCTAAGAAACAAATTTGATTAATGTTTTGGTCAATTTCGATTCGTAACTATTATGGTTTGAAAGACTTTTTTTTAATATTCGTTTGATAAAAGCGCCGCTCGAATTAGCTACCGTTTACATATTTATATTTATATTGATAATTAATAATATGTAATATATTATAATCGGTACCCAGGGAACACCACGGGGAGGCCATTACAATTGTATTGGGGTCTTATATTTATATGACCTTCGAGTCGACTTGAAATGTTTAAATGTTTAACATTTGCGCAGGCGACCTTACAGCATTAAAATTAATTTCATCATTATTATTATATGTCATTAGGTTTCGATCTGGAATTGTTCCTTTCCTCAGATATCTTACCCCAATATCATCTGGGGAGAAATGATCGTGGCATAAAAACAGTGATGAAGTGCTTGCCACAAAATCCTCCGTAAATTGGCACTTTTCCGCCCATTTCATTAAAATTGTTGGATCCTTTTCAGGAAAACTAAACAATTTAAGGGTGGGGAAATCGCGCCTAGATTTTTGGCAGTGTGGTAAACTGCACTTGTTCCCACTTATGTTTTTCCTTTTCTTTTCGGCCATAGCCAGGCAATCCCAATTGGCCAATCAAATATTTGTATATTAAAAATAATACATTTTAGCTCTAACCTTTTTCAAAAAGCAGCAGTAGCAGCAGCACGTAGTATTAGCGCGTAAAATTACGAAATTAAGTTTAATTCAGTTAACTGAAATTTTCTCTTATTTATCACTACCAATCGCAATTTATAATTCGCACATATATTTCCGTACTTTAGCAATGCAACCAAACAACTTTAATTGATTGTAAACAGAATTTTAAAGCGAAATTTAAAAAAAATCGAGGAGCTCTACGTATAGTCAGCTTTAAGCAAACGTATTAAGAGAAAAAGAAAACGTATTAAAAGAAAAAACAAAAAAATTGGCGCGCTTTTCTTCCCACCCATAATTGCGCGCTTTTTTAAAAACATCAAAACAAAATAAAAAAAAATAATTTATCTGAATCTTATTTTCATTTTAAATATTGAAAATTGGTAATTTTTATACTAGTAATTTGACTAAATAACTATAATAAATAATAAAAACATATACAAAGTAAATTTTAAAAACTACTGTAATTTAAAACAAAGAATTTAAAAAAAAAAAAGAAATTACATATAAAATATAAATATTTCATAAAAATAATTCATAAAGTAAAATATTATTTATAAAATAAATAAAAATATGGAATCTGTTTATTGCAAAATTGATTTCTTGAAGCACGAAGTGCGGACATAAGCACCGAAGAATCATTGTCTTCTTATATTTTTCACACGTCGCACGCTGAATACTCTAATGACAATTATTCTAATATCTAAAGTCATCTTTTAAAATTATTATGCATTTTTTTGTACATAGATTGTGCTATTATTATTTCTGTGTTAAATTTGAATAATTGTTATGTTAAGGCAATGCAAGACTATAGTTTTTAAGTGGTGTCAATTTATAAAAAATAATATAGATTTAAAGTCTAAGAACTTCTAAGATGAAGGGCATATTTTGTCATTTTTACAATGCATGTGCATACGTGTGCACCAATACAGTGGTCAGCTGTCGCTGTATGCGTACAAGAGAGCTGGTGGCTCTAGAGCTCTCCGCTCTCTGGCTTTTGAATAAAATTTCGAGAGAGCCTGGAGCCACTTGAAAAGCCACTTGAAAAGCCACCACGAAAAAATCGTGTGCAAAAAAATCGTATGGCGTTACGCATCTTGTTATTCTAATGTCTTTGTTTCAACCCTCCACCGGGAGATTAACCCGATCGCGAACACAAGAAGAGAGTCGTGCACCGCGAAGCGCGAGTACGGGAAACACCCCCGACTATATGTGGCACTTAATCAAGAGAGTCTTGAAGACTTCGAAAACCAACCGGAAGAGGTAGGACACTTGACCATGAAAACACAATGGATGAAGCAGCCGGAGGAATAAATTTACCACTAGGACCTCCTAGGGGACGCTCCAGCATGCTTCCGCGGTACCAGGCAAGTTCGGAAGACCGTTCGGATACTGCCGATAGGAGGGAAAAAGAACTGATGGATTTAGTGAGACAAAGTAGAGATATGCAATTGGAAATGAGCGGTCAAATAAACGCTCTGAAGAAAAGAGTGGCTGAGTTGCAAGCCGCGCATACCTTTACGGATCAACGGATGGCACCACCATCTGGACTGGCCAGAAACCCCACGGTTAGCTTTCTAAGGCATCAAGACACCCCGACACCAGAACAAGTGTCGCAAGAATGTTTTAACAGCCAAATTAAGGTTAAGGGAGCCCAAACGAACGGCCACTCCGCAGCAGATACCAGAACATTGCGTAGCAGCAGAGACCAGTCACTAATTGCACCCCGAGTTAGATCGTAGTCTAACGTTTCAAGCGCCAGCACCAAAGGGTGTTCGGCTAGATACATTTTTTTTTTTGTACTTTGCTTTTATTTTTTGAATCTTCTTGTATAAGAACTAACAATAAGTTTAAAAATCTTAACTATCATCTAGCATCTGGCCAATCACCAGATCGGTCGAAAAACTTACAACGATTACTGAAACTAATACGAGAAATTTAAACATAAACGGATCCCCAAATTTGATGACGACCATAGGCATTTCAAAACGGACACGAATTGGACAATGGAACGTTAGAACTCTAAGAGAACCATCTAGGTTAGCACAGTTCGAGGCGGAGATGGAGAAACTCCACATTGCAATAGCTGGAATCAGCGAGATGAGATGGACTGGCAGTGGGGAAACAACAACATCAGATAGCAATCTAGTCCTACACAGTGGCAACAGTGACGGCAGCAGATATGGAGTGGGAATTTTCGTGTCCAAGCGCATAAAGAAGGCACTGGTTTCCTGGGAACCCATTTCTGATAGAATCATGACCGCCAGGTTCAGATGTAGAGCTAGATATATAAACATCACTCAATGCTATGCCCCGACGGAAGACGCAAACGACGACACCAAGGACGACTTCTATACTGCCCTTACAGCAACCCTCAACAAGTTACGGCAAGGTGACATTAACATCCTCATTGGTGACTTCAATGCAAAAATTGGCCCCAACAACACCGGACTAAGATCTGTCGTGGGCCAGCATGGAACTGGGACTCGCAACGATAACGGAGAGAGATTAGTGGAACTCTGCCAGCTATTCCAACTGGTCATCGGTGGCACATTATTCCCACACAAAGATGTCCACAAATACTCCTGGACATCTCCAAGTGGTAATACGCGCAACCAGATCGACCACATATGCATTAGCAGGAAATGGAGACACTCGCTACTGGACGTACGGAACAAAAGGGGAGCAGCCATAGACAGTGATCATGAGTTGGCCATTGGAGAACTTTCAATAAAGCTCAACCGCAACCACTCAAGAAACACTGGCAACAGTCAACACCGGCGTGCGCCCCCCCTGAACCTGCACCTCCTTAGCGACTCTACTCTGAAGACGAGAATGACGTCCACGCTGCGAGAACAGCTGATCCCCCTAGAAGACCACCCATGGGAGTACACCTGCAGGCAACTAAGGACCACGGCGGAGGAAATACTTGGCCTGCAACAACACGGAAGAACGGACTGGATATCTGAAGGGACCTGGGACCTAATCAGAAGGAGGAACCACCTGAAGCCTCTGGCGGACCAGCTCACGCAGTACCGTGAGGAGTATCGCGGACTATGCAGAGCGGTGAAAAAGTCGGCCAGAAAGGACAAAAGAGCACAGCTGGATAGACTTGCGGCAGACGCAGAACGAGCAGCCGGCGAGAACAACATGCGCTCGCTATACCAGCAGATCTCACGGATCACAGGAACCCATCACAGACAGAACAAACCAGTCAGAGATCTAGAAGGTAACCTCTTATCCAATGATGACGCACAAATCCGAAGATGGCGCCAACACTTCATGGGAATTAGCCACACCACATCACCAAACGTGGCCATAGACTACAGGAGTGTTGTGCCGCCAAGTGGGAGTAGCAGGATACCCTCTGCACCCCCGAATGTAAGAGAAATCGTGAATGCAATAAAGAAGCTGAAGCACAACAGGGCAGCTGGCGAAGACAACATTCCAGCCGAATTGCTTCAAGTTGACACCCAACTAATGGCTGAAACATTGCATCCACACTTCTCACGCATATGGGAAGGCGAGACGGTGCCAGACACCTGGAAAAACGGAATCATTGTGAAGCTTCCCAAAAAAGGCGACCTTAGTGACTGCAACAACTGGAGAGGGATAACACTGCTCAACACCAGCTACAAGATCTTAGCTACACTTCTGAACGAACGCCTCCAGGAAAAAATTGGGCCAAAACAATACGAGACGAACAGGCAGGCTTCAGACCACACAGTAGTTGCGTAGACCAGGCAAATACACTACGCATAATAACCGAGCAAGCTGTGGAATGGAGAGCCCCGCTTTACCTCCTGTTTATCGATTTCAAGAAGGCATTCGACTCAGTTGAAAGAGCAGCAATATGGCGAGCACTTGCAAGAAAAGGAGTACCTGCACACCTCATCGCCATCATCAAATCGATGTATGACGATGCCAACCTGGCGGTACTGCACAATGGAAAAACTAGTGCACCTTTCCAGAGGAACACCGGAATTCGGCAAGGATGCCCGCTGTCACCACTCCTCTTCAACATCGTAGTCGACGAGTTAATGAGCGAAGTATGCTCTTCCAAGCGCGGAATTCCGTGGAACCTCACCAGACACCTTGAGGACTTGGACTACGCAGACGACATATGTCTCATATCGCACAGACTCGGCGACATACAGAGGAAAAGTGACGACCTCGTCAGGATAGCCAGCAGCGTAGGGCTCGAGATAAACATAGCGAAAACAAAAGCTATGCGCTTCAACCACTCCAACCAAGGAAACATCAACATAAATGGGAACCCAACCGAGTTCATTACGAGTTTCCCATACCTTGGCACCATCATATCCAACAGTGGTGGAATGGATGATGATGTCTCCAGTCGTCTTGGCAAAGCCCGCTCAGCATATGGGAGACTATACCGCATATGGAGAGACCGAAAAATCAGCCGACGAACAAAGCTCAGGATCTACAATGCGTGTGTGAAATCCATACTGCTATACGGAAGTGAGACATGGCTCGCCACGAAGAAAATGACGCAGAAGCTACAGGCTTTCAGCAACAAATGCCTGAGAGTCATATGTGGGGTATTCTGGCCAAACAGAATAACCAACACAGAACTGTGGCGCGTTACAGACGAGTCCCCGATTCATATACAAATAAGGTAGAAAAAATGGATGTGGATTGGGCACGCTCTCAGAAGAAACCCGAGTAGCATTGTGAGGATGGCACTAGATTGGAACCCCCAAGGAAGCAGGCGAGTAGGAAGGCCAAGAGCAACCTGGAGAAGAACCGCTCACCAAGAACTAGCCCAAATAAACACTACATGGGAAAGTGCAAAACAGACAGCTCAAAATAGAGTTAGATGGAAAGCTCTCGTAGAAGCCCTAAGTTCCCGAGTGGAATAGAAGGAATTAAAAAAAAAAAAAAAAAAAAAACTATAAAAAAACCATTGTATTATTTTTCCAACTGTTCTATGATTTGACGGCCCTAAAAATTTCTTCGCTGGTTTGGTAGGTCCTTTTGCCGGAGACGGGAACGCCTGCTGAGCTGGGTTAGACCTCTCGCTAGGTGGTTGGGGTGCGAGTAAAGCTTGCTATAGTATTTTTCCTTAAGTTCCGTAGTTGCATTGATAACTGGTGGGATATTTAAGTCACTTTGGATGTTTTCGTTCCGAACGTACCACGGTGCCCCAGTGATGGTTCTCAGAATCTTTGATTGTGTATGATGTCAATATAGGTACAGTTAGGTTTCAATACAGAATTGTAGAGTAAGACCTTGTGATCTAGGCTAAGCGGAGAACCAGAGTTTATGAGCCAGTGTAAGCTGTTGGCTTTGAGTTTAAGTTGAGTTTTTTTGGCTTCAAGTCTTCTGTCAAGGTGGACTCCTAGGTACGCTACCTCATCTGCTTTCGGGAGTGATATGTTGTTCAACAAGAGCGGTGGGCAGTCTTGTCTGTTTAGCGTAAACGTCACGTGCTTGCATTTTTGCTCGTTTACTTTTATTCGCCAGTCAGAGAGCCACTTCTCTATGTCGATGAGGTGCAATGTCAACTGAGCTCTAACTTGGATTGGGGACCTTGAACGGCTAAGGATAGCTGTATCGTAGGCAAATGTGGATACCGTTAAGCGACTATTTATAGGGATTTCGGCTGTATAGATGAGGTATAAGGTAGGCCCAACAACGCTGCCTTGGGGGACTCCAGCCTCAATTTTATGATCAGTGGAAGACTTTAGATGTTTATGTGTGCTTTCTGGTAGGGGTGTTCTAATTTTAAACATTAGGTCGTCAAGCCAGACTCTGTTGAATGCTTGGGATACGTCTAAAAATACAAATTAATGGGCTGGGATTATGTTGTGGGTTCTCGGATGTAGATTAAGTCGGATTAGCAGGCATTTTTCGAATAGTTTCGAAATACATGATAGTAGACTTATTGTTCTGTATGATGGAGGGACTGTGTGGTGAGTATTCTTCTTTTAGCAATTCCGGTAATTCTATTACCGCAGGAATCTTTGATTTGTAGTTCAGATTTTCCTAAACTTTTAATATCCTCACAGATTTCAGCGACTTTAGGTGGGCTCAATATCGTAGAAATAGTTAAACTAGAAGTCAAGTTGTGTCTGGATTTTACATTTAACAAGTTCTCACGAAACCTGTTTAGAAATTTTACTGAATGTGTTAAATGACTTTTTGTAAGTATTTTTCTTTCTCTGTGTATCAATGATGTGCTTCATTAAAGCATCTTACCAATATCTTGCATGTTTATTGAAAGTGTCTTGTTGCACTTCTCTATATTGTGTCATGCACTTGTACGACTTGTCGAAAGTCGTTTTAATTTCTTTAAGTTCATTTCTTATGTTGTTACGTACACCCTTTTCATGAGATCGTAAGACTTTAAGGATTCACAACCAGAATCTAAAGCAGGGGAAGGGGTAGACAAAGAAAATGCAAGTCGACAATAAACGAGTGTCCGATGACCAGGTCAGCGGCCGCAATAGGATGCAGAAAGAAAAGAAAACCCACACCAGTTCCGGGCACAATTCACCGAGGGGGTATTGACTCCCAAAATAGGAGAAAATCAGAAATATGATTCCTAGGTGGGAACACTTGGCATAGAAGACCGATAGATCAGAAAAAGCTCTATGTCGGTATAAAAAAACCGTGGCCCACAGATAAAATAGTCAAGACCCCGGGTAACTATCCGTACGTCAATACCCGGCGATTATCCGTCAGTCTATAGCCGGAAAGACTCAAAGAAACATCCAAAAGACCAACACAAGGAACGCACTTGAAGGAAAACCCTAGTTCCATAGAAGTCTCAGGATGGGCGGCAAGAAGTCTAAAGCCTCCGACAACACAGCAAATGTGATCAACACCGTGAAGGTTGTCGACCACAAGTAGGAAATAGAAGGGGTGCAGCATACCCTGGAATTCATCGCTGCCTTATTGATCTTCTTGGCACTATTAAAGCTAGTGAAAATGTACAAGAGATCCGTACAGCGGAGGAGGGACCATCACCATACACTGGACAGAATTGCATCCGGTTTCCCACCAAGTGCACAATTAAAATACAAACGGCAAAACAATTAAACAAAGAACAAGTGAACCGGTGCATTTTCGTTAATTTGAATATCAGCAAAAACAAAGCAACAGGGTGGGCTTTCCAAACAAGTGCTTACTCCAAGTATTTTGGGAGTCGAATAGCAGCCAAAGCGTGCCGCAGAAAAAAAACACAACGCATTCATTCATTTATATACATATATATCTAAAGATATATATATATATCTAATTATGACCTTTATTTAATGTATTTTTTTTTTTTGTGTATATCTTATTATTGTTCGGTTACAATTATTGGTGCACGAAGGTATATGTATGTATAACTCCATCACTATATGTATAGCAACACCCAGGATCCAACGCGTCGAGATCTCATCGCTCCGGATAAAAGTGGTGTAAGTTTGACGGAGCCCTGTTCCCGCTTTTCTCTATATTTATATATATATAAATATATATATATCATTAATAGAAATAAAATATTTTATGTTCAATATTGTTTTAATTAAGAATTACTTTTCAGCGGCGAGTTTGTTATGCAAAAACAAGAGCCCTTAGAGCGACGTTTGTAGTCGTAAATAGCCAACAATTTTTGTTGACGTGCGTACCATTACTTAGAAATGAAATCGATACTCCTCGCTAAAAATCATTATATTCAACTTATCATAATTTTTGTATGCTAGCCTTTAATTCTTTTCTTTTTGCACTAGCCAACAATCTATTAGTCAATAAAATTATGCTATTTTAACTACAAAAAATGGGTAGGTAAACATTTCCAAAAGGGGTGCTGACGCGAGAAGCGGAGTAGGTCAAAAACTATGACATAACGTTTTACGGACAACCTGGACAGAGAAGATCGTATTGCGCGGCCCGCGACGATCCATTAGACATGCGGACGCATGAAGGGGAGGGAACGTGGCCGAAACATTTCCCGATCGTATTACGATCAAGCTACAGCTTGCGGGGCAGTGAGGACTGCTGACTGACGAACGGTACGAACTTTTACAGGCACTACTAATATTTATTTTCGTTATGTTGGGGAGGTGATGGGCTTACCAAGATCCCACAACCCAAAATCGACGAGCCTACGCTGGCACCTAAATAGGCACAAATTCCATCTCTTAAGGTGATAATTAATTTGACTATGTATAGAAAATTGGGCTTAAGTAATGTTAGTGCGCGCCTATTAATTCTTTTACTATTTAGCATAAATTAAAGTCCCCAACTTCTGCAACCGATAACTCGAGTAAATGGTTCAGAGTAGAGGTATGACTTTGAGATCATTTTTATTTATCATCCTTTTAAAATCGTAAGTCCTTTGTTTTATCATTGGAAAAATTGAATTGTAAAAATTCCTTAAATCAAAAATGTGGGAGATTTCCTTGTTATAATATCAACCAACTAAGTGCCCATCGTCGTTTCTTTGTAATTAACGTAAATATAATTTGAGGGTGGCTCATGCTTCCAACGTATTAGGCCAAGTAGCCAGGTCGTTCGAGAAGGTTGAGTCCAAAGAAGATAGAAGCGCAGATATAATGGTAACGCATTTAGCGGTGCGGGTATATCGTTTATTTGACGATCAAGTACAGAGGGGGTGGGGGGACTGCCCGGAAAACGTAAAATCGACGCTGCCGACGTACTAGGCTAAGGAGCCAGGTCGTTTGCGGGGCTTGAGTCTTTACGGCTTTCCATGACTTATTTTGGGCGGGGAACGATTTTAGTTTCTTTGGTTCACGCTGCTGGCGTACTAGACCAAGTAGCCAGGTCGTTTGTGAGGCACGTGGCCAGGGAAATAGGAAAACTGTTGTGGATTCCGAACGTATCGGTCAAATAGCAGCAGGCTGTGGAGTCTGCAAATATCGGTCAAACAGACTGATTTTCCGACGACTGGCGGGAGTGGCTTTTCGGACATACACTGTCTTAGGTGGACCAGTTTACATATGGAACCAAGTAAAAGCTCCCTAGGAAAAGATGGGCCAGTTCACATATGGAACCACGTAAAAGCTCCCCAGGAAAAGGTGGGCCAGTTAACATATGGAACCACGTAAAAGTTCACCAGGATAAAAGAAGGCCAGTTCATGTACGGAACCACGTAAAAGCTCCCCAGGAAAAGGTGGTCCAGTTCACGTACGGAACCCAGTAAAAGTTCCCTAAGCAGTGGAAGACGGAGGCATGTTGGCCGGATGTAAGCATGTCTGGGCAACGGCCAACAGCTCCGGCTAATTATTTGTTTTTTTTTTTGGGGGGCTTAAATACCAGACGAGTTTTTGACTGAGGAGACACTTATTAATGGCGTAACAGCACCCCAGCTTTAAACAAGTTGTACTTAACAACGTTCACGGTAGATCGTGTTTTCTATTTAGCTGCATACCCAGCAGAACACCCAAAACAATTCTTAAATACAGAAACCCCAATACATAAATGAAAGGTGCAAAAAAGAAAGTGTGGTTTCAACCCTCCACCGGGAGATTAACCCGATCGCGAACACAAGAAGAGAGTCGTGCACCGCGAAGCGCGAGTACGGGAAACACCCCCGACTATATGTGGCACTTAATCAAGAGAGTCTTGAAGACTTCGAAAACCAACCGGAAGAGGTAGGACACTTGACCATTGAAAACACAATGGATGAAGCAGCCGGAGGAATAAATTTACCACTAGGACCTCCTAGGGGACGCTCCAGCATGCTTCCGCGGTACCAGGCAAGTTCGGAAGACCGTTCGGATACTGCCGATAGGAGGGGAAAAAGAACTGATGGATTTAGTGAGACAAAGTAGTGATACGCTATTGGAAATGAGCGGTCAAATAAACGCTCTGAAGAAAAGAGTGGCTGAGTTGCAAGCCGCACATACCTTTACGGATCAACGGATGGCACCACCATCTGGACTGGCCAGAAACCCCACGGTTAGCTTTCTAAGGCATCAAGACACCCCGACACCAGAACAAGTGTCGCAAGAATGTTTTAACAGCCAAATTAAGGTTAAGGGAGCCCAAACGAACGGCCACTCCGCAGCAGATACCAGAACATTGCGTAGCAGCAGAGACCAGTCACCCCGAGTTAGATCGTAGTCTAACGTTTCAAGCGCCAGCACCAAAGGTGCTAGATACATTTTTTTTTTTGTACTTTGCTTTTATTTATTGAATCTTCTTGTATAAGAACTAACAATAAGTTTAAAAATCTTAACTATAAAAAAAACCATTGTATTATTTTTCCAACTGTTCTATGATTTGACGGCCCTAAAAATTTCTTCGCTGGTTTGGTAGGTCCTTTCGCCGGAGACGGGAACGCCTGCTGAGCTGGGTTAGACCTCTCGCTAGGTGGTTGGGGTGCAAGTAAAGCTTGCTATAGTATTTTTCCTTAAGTTCCGTAGTTGCATTGATAACTGGTGGGATATTTAAGTCACTTTGGATGTTTTCGTTCCGAACGTACCACGGTGCCCCAGTGATGGTTCTCAGAATCTTTGATTGTGTATGATGTCAATATAGGTACAGATAGGTTTCAATACAGAATTGTAGAGTAAGACCTTGTGATCTAGGCTAAGCGGAGAACCAGAGTTTATGAGCCAGTGTAAGCTGTTGGCTTTGAGTTTAAGTTGAGTTTTTTTGGCTTCAAGTCTTCTGTCAAGGTGGACTCCTAGGTACGCTACCTCATCTGCTTTCGGGAGTGATATGTTGTTCAACAAGAGCGGTGGGCAGTCTTGTCTGTTTAGCGTAAACGTCACGTGCTTGCATTTTTGCTCGTTTACTTTTATTCGCCAGTCAGAGAGCCACTTCTCAATGTCGATGAGGTGCAATGTCAACTGAGCTCTAACTTGGATTGGGGACCTTGAACGGCTAAGGATAGCTGTATCGTAGGCAAATGTGGATACCGTTAAGCGACTATTTATAGGGATTTCGGCTGTATAGATGAGGTATAAGGTAGGCCCAACAACGCTGCCTTGGGGGACTCCAGCCTCAATTTTATGATCAGTGGAAGACTTTAGATGTTTATGTGTGCTTTCTGGTAGGGGTGTTCTAATTTTAAACATTAGGTCGTCAAGCCAGACTCTGTTGAATGCTTGGGATACGTCTAAAAATACAAATTGATGGGCTGGGATTATGTTGTGGGTTCTCGGATGTAGATTAAGTCGGATTAGCAGGCATTTTTCGAATAGTTTCGAAATACATGATAGTAGACTTATTGTTCTGTATGATGAAGGGACTGTGTGGTGAGTATTCTTCTTTTAGCAATTCGGGTAATTCTATTACCGCTGGAATCTTTGATTTATAGTTCAGATTTTCCTAAACTTTTAATATCCTCACAGATTTCAGCGACTTTAGGTGGGCTCAATATCGTAGAAATAGTTAAACTAGAAGTCAAGTTGTGTCTGGATTTTACATTTAACAAGTTCTCACGAAACCTGTTTAGAAATTTTGCTGAATGTGTTAAATGACTTTTTGTAAGTATTTTTCTTTCTCTGTGTATCAATGATGTGCTTCATTAAAGCATCTTACCAATATCTTGCATGTTTATTGAAAGTGTCTTGTTGCACTTCTCTATATTGTGTCATGCACTTGTACGACTTGTCGAAAGTCGTTTTAATTTCTTTAAGTTCATTTCTTATGTTGTTACGTACACCCTTTTCATGAGATCGTAAGACTTTAAGGATTCACAACCAGAATCTAAAGCAGGGGAAGGGGTAGACAAAGAAAATGCAAGTCGACAATAAACGAGTGTCCGATGACCAGGTCAGCGGCCGCAATAGGATGCAGAAAGAAAAGAAAACCCACACCAGTTCCGGGCAAAATTCACCGAGGGGGTATTGACTCCCAAAATAGGAGAAAATCAGAAATATGATTCCTAGGTGGGAACACTTGGCATAGAAGACCGATAGATCAGAAAAAGCTCTATGCCGGTATAAAAAAACCGTGGCCCACAGATAAAATAGTCAGGACCCCGGGTAACTATCCGTACGTCAATACCCGGCGATTATCCGTCAGTATATAGCCGGGAAGACTCAAAGAAACATCCAAAAGACCAACACAAGGAACGCACTTGAAGGGAAACCCTAGTTCCATAGAAGTCTCAGGATGGGCGGCAAGAAGTCTAAAGCCTCCGACAACACAGCAAATGTGATCAACACCGTGAAGGTTGTCGACCACAAGTAGGAAATAGAAGGGGTGCAGCATACCCTGGAATTCATCGCTGCCTTATTGATCTTCTTGGCACTATTAAAGCTAGTGAAAATGTACAAGAGATCCGTACAGCGGAGGAGGGACCATCACCATACACTGGACAGAATTGCATCCGGTTTCCCACCAAGTGCACAATTAAAATACAAACGGCAAAACAATTAAACAAAGAACAAGTGAACCGGTGCATTTTCGTTAATGTGAATATCAGCAAAAACAAAGCAACAGGGTGGGCTTTCCAAACAAGTGCTTACTCCAAGTATTTTGGGAGTCGAATAGCAGCCAAAGCGTGCCGCAGAAAAAGAACACAACGCATTCATTCTTTATATACATATATATCTAAAGATATATATATATCTAAATATGACCTTCATTTAATGTATTTTTTTTTTGTGTATATCTTATTATTGTTCGGTTACAATTATTGGTGCACGAAGGTATATGTATGTATAACTCCATCACTATATGAATAGCAACACCCAGGATCCAACCGTCGAGATCTCATCGCTCCGGATAAAAGTGGTGTAAGTTTGACGGAGCCCTATTCCCGCCTTTTCTCTATATTTATATATATATAAATATATTCTCGTGCTTATTTTATTTTCACACCATCATAAATATAAGTATATTTTTGTAACAATGGTAACCGAAAGGTGTCAGGTTTAAAGAAAAATATGTTATTGTTACCCTCTTCCAGGCAATGTATTTCATTAATAGAAATAAAATATTTTATGTTCAATATTGTTTTAAATAAGAATTACTTTTCAGCGGCGAGTATCCGTCTTATGTTTCTTATGCAAAAACAAGAGCCCTTAGAGCGACGTTTGTAGTCGTAAATAGCCAACAATTTTTGTTGACGTGCGTACCATTACTTAGAAATGAATTCGATACTCCTCGCTAAAAATCATTATATTCAACGTATCATAATTTTTGTATGCTAGCCTTTAATTCTTTTCTTTTTGCACTAGCCAATTATTAATCAATAAAATGCTATTTAACTAAAAAAGGTGCTGACCGAGAAGGAGTAGGTCAAAAACTATGACGTAACGTTTTACGGACAACCTAGACAGAGAAGATCGTATTGCGCGGCCCGCGACGATCCATTAGACATGCGGACGCATGAAGGGGAGGGAACGTGGCCGAAACATTTCCCGATCGTATTACGATCAAGCTACAGCTTGCGGGGCAGTGAGGACTGCTGACTGACGAACGGTACGAACTTTTACAGGCACTACTAATATTTATTTTCGTTATGTTGGGGAGGTGATGGGCTTACCAAGATCCCACAACCCAAAATCGACGAGCTTACGCTGGCACCTAAATAGGCATAAATTCCATCTCTTAAGGTGATAATTAATTTGACTATGTATAGAAAATTGGGCTTAAGTAATGTTAGCGCGCGCCTATTAATTATTTTACTATTTAGCATAAATTAAAGTCCCCAACTTCTGCAACCGATAACTCGAGTAAATGGTTCAGAGTAGAGGTATGACTTTGAGATCATTTTTATTTATCATCCTTTTAAAATCGTAAGTCCTTTGTTTTATCATTGGAAAAATTGAATTGTAAAAATTCCTTAAATCAAAAATGTGGGAGATTTCCTTGTTATAATATCAACCAACTAAGTGCCCATCGTCGTTTTTTGTAATTAACGTAAATATAATTTGAGGGTGGCTCATGCTTCCAACGTATTAGGCCAAGTAGCCAGGTCGTTCGAGAAGGTTGAGTCCAAAGAAGATAGAAGCGCAGATATAATGGTAACGCATTTAGCGGTGCGGGTATATCGTTTATTTGACGATCAAGTACAGAGGGGGTGGGGGGACTGCCCGGAAAACGTAAAATCGACGCTGCCGACGTACTAGGCTAAGGAGCCAGGTCGTTTGCGGGGCTTGAGTCTTTACGGCTTTCCATGACTTATTTTGGGCGGGGAACGATTTTAGTTTCTTTGGTTCACGCTGCCGGCGTACTAGACCAAGTAGCCAGGTCGTTTGTGAGGCACGTGGCCAGGGAAATAGGAAAACTGTTGTGGATTCCGAACGTATCGGTCAAATAGCAGCAGGTTGTGGAGTCCGCAAATATCGGTCAAACAGACTGATTTTCCGACGACTGGCGGCAGTGGCTTTTCGGACATACACTGTCTTAGGTGGACCAGTTTACATATGGAACCAAGTAAAAGCTCCCTAGGAAAAGATGGGCCAGTTCACATATGGAACCACGTAAAAGCTCCCCAGGAAAAGGTGGGCCAGTTAACATATGGAACCACGTAAAAGTTCACCAGGATAAAAGAAGGCCAGTTCATGTACGGAACCACGTAAAAGCTCCCCAGGAAAAGGTGGTCCAGTTCACGTACGGAACCCAGTAAAAGTTCCCTAAGCAGTGGAAGACGGAGGCATGTTGGCCGGATGTAAGCATGTCTGGGCAACGGCCAACAGCTCCGGCTAATTATTTGTTTTTTTTTTTTGGGGGGCTTAAATACCAGACGAGTTTTTGACTGAGGAGACACTTATTAATGGCGTAACAGCACCCCAGCTTTAAACAAGTTGTACTTAACAACGTTCACGGTAGATCGTGTTTTCTATTTAGCTGCATACCCAGCAGAACACCCAAAACAATTCTTAAATACAGAAACCCCAATACATAAATGAAAGGTGCAAAAAAGAAAGTGTGGTTTCAACCCTCCACCGGGAGATTAACCCGATCGCGAACACAAGAAGAGAGTCGTGCACCGCGAAGCGCGAGTACGGGAAACACCCCCGACTATATGTGGCGCTTAATCAAGAGAGTCTTGAAGACTTCGAAAACCAACCGGAAGAGGTAGGACACTTGACCATTGAAAACACAATGGATGAAGCAGCCGGAGGAATAAATTTACCACTAGGACCTCCTAGGGGACGCTCCAGCATGCTTCCGCGGTACCAGGCAAGTTCGGAAGACCGTTCGGATACTGCCGATAGGAGGGAAAAAGAACTGATGGATTTAGTGAGACAAAGTAGAGATACGCAATTGGAAATGAGCGGTCAAATAAACGCTCTGAAGAAAAGAGTGGCTGAGTTGCAAGCCGCACATACCTTTACGGATCAACGGATGGCACCACCATCTGGACTGGCCAGAAACCCCACGGTTAGCTTTCTAAGGCATCAAGACATCCCGACACCAGAACAAGTGTCGCAAGAATGTTTTAACAGCCAAATGCATCGGTTAAGGGAGCCCAAACGAACGGCCACTCCGCAGCAGATACCAGAACATTGCGTAGCAGCAGAGACCAGTCACTAATTGCACCCCGAGTTAGATCGTAGTCTAACGTTTCAAGCGCCAGCACCAAAGGGTGTTCGGCTAGATACATTTTTTTTTTTGTACTTTGCTTTTATTTATTGAATCTTCTTGTATAAGAACTAACAATAAGTTTAAAAATCTTAACTATAAAAAAAACCATTGTATTATTTTTCCAACTGTTCTATGATTTGACGGCCCTAAAAATTTCTTCGCTGGTTTGGTAGGTCCTTTCGCCGGAGACGGGAACGCCTGCTGAGCTGGGTTAGACCTCTCGCTAGGTGGTTGGGGTGCGAGTAAAGCTTGCTATAGTATTTTTCCTTAAGTTCCGTAGTTGCATTGATAACTGGTGGGATATTTAAGTCACTTTGGATGTTTTCGTTCCGAACGTACCACGGTGCCCCAGTGATGGTTCTCAGAATCTTTGATTGTGTATGATGTCAATATAGGTCCAGATAGGTTTCAATACAGAATTGTAGAGTAAGACCTTGTGATCTAGGCTAAGCGGAGAACCAGAGTTTATGAGCCAGTGTAAGCTGTTGGCTTTGAGTCTTCTGTCAAGGTGGACTCCTAGGTACGCTACCTCATCTGCTTTCGGGAGTGGTATGTTGTTCAACAAGAGCGGTGGGCAGTCTTGTCTGTTTAGCGTAAACGTCACGTGCTTGCATTTTTGCTCGTTTACTTTTATTCGCCAGTCAGAGAGCCACTTCTCAATGTCGATGAGGTGCAATGCCAACTGAGCTCTAACTTGGATTGAGGACCTTGAACGGCTAAGGATAGCTGTATCGTCGGCAAATTTGGATACCGTTAAGCGACTATTTATAGGGATTTCGGCTGTATAGATGAGGTATAAGGTAGGCCCAACAACGCTGCCTTGGGGGACTCCAGCCTCAATTTTATGATCAGTGGAAGACTTTAGATGTTTATGTGTGCTTTCTGGTAGGGGTGTTCTAATTTTAAACATTAGGTCGTCAAGCAAGACTCTGTTGAATGCTTGGGATACGTCTAAAAATACAAATTGATGGGCTGGGATTATGTTGTGGGTTCTCAGATGTAGATTAAGTCAGATTAGCAGGCATTTTTCGAATAGTTTCGAAATACATGATAGTAGACTTATTGTTCTGTAAGATGAAGGGACTGTGTGGTCCTTACCAGGCTTTGGAATCATTATGATAATCGATCTTTTCAATCGTTGTGGAAAGTAACCATGTTTGGTGATGGCATTAAAGAGCTGGCTTACGTAGCGAACTGCAGAGTGTGGCAGCTCGATGATTATTTCCGGTGTTATAAGGTCGCAGCCGGCGGATTTTTTCGAGCTGAGGTTGTCTTTGATTATTTTAATGACTTCTTTTGGACGAAACACAATTGGGGTGTGTTGCTGGTGGCAGTTTACGGGTGAGGACGGTAGCTCGAATGTGTTAGTAGCCTGGTATGGCGTGAATACATTTTGTAGGTGTGAGGCAAATGTGGTGGCTCTGTCTGCATCACTACGAGCCTAGCCGCCTGCGGAATTCCTTATCGGCAAAACGGTTTCAGTAGGTGGGCGGAGAGTGGAGTGGGCTCTCCACAGTGACTTATGTTTTGTACCTGTTGGTGTGAGTTGCTCTATATATCAGCACTGATTTTCTTCCTCCTGTTGTTTCAGGGCGTTTGCCAGTTTCCTTGTGGCTACTTTTAGCTTTTGTTTTGCTGTTGGGGATCTGGTAGATTGCCATTCTCTGCGTAGGCGTCGTTTTACGTGGACGAGTTGCTCGGGAGGGCAGTATACGACCGCTAGTGTGAGGTGAGTGTTGTCCTCCAGCTGTATGTTGATAGATGTGGCCTGAAGATGCAAACTCTTTGTAAAAGTGGTGCTCCATACGGTTCCTTATGAGTATGGCGGTCCCACCGTGTGCTTTTCCGTCGGGATGATTTGTACCATAGAAGTGGTAGTCTCCAATTTGAAAATTGTAGTTGCCTGTGAGATAGATAAATAAAACTTAAAATTTGACGGAACCGGCCGCGGTATAACCGTTGAAAGTTTTTTAGTTCGTGTGGAAAGGTTACAAGAATTATATGGAATAAGTCGACAGCAAGTGTTCAGAGAATTTCCTAGTCTGCTGATCGGCGCAGCAAGCAAGTGGTATTGGCAACTAATGGAGGATCGAGCTGAAGATTACGATTTTGATTACTATTCGCTCACCAGGGAAATGAAACATGCTTTTTCCACAACTGGAAGTGACTTAATGAAGGTCAAAGAATTGATGGAGAGAAAACAAGGGTATAACGAGTCCTTCAGCGATTATGTCTCCGACGTGCACAACTTACACTTTAAATTAAAACACAAGATCGCCGAGCATGAATTTGTAGAACTTTTAAAGGACAACATGAACTCCCAAATGGGTGGGTTATTGTTGACGTCCCCAAAAAGATCTCTGGAGCTTAGAAAGAAGGGGCTCAGAGCGGATCGGTGGTTAAAAAACCTTGAAAAACCGATGCGAAGTATGATCCAACGCTCAGACGTGCGAGAACGTATTCCTGATGGTGCCCTTGTAGAAGAATTGCAACGCAAGCCGGGAGACAGCCGCGAGTCTAACAATAAACATTTGAAACATAAATGAAACATAACATATAAAAACATATTCGAACACCGACGCTTTAGACAGAAAGTCGCGAACACGGAGATGAGCGTAGAACAAGACATCACTAAGGGTGATGGAATAGAAATACTGGCACTACTAGATACCGGTGTTAGTACGAGTTGTATTTGAAAAGTAGCAGAAGGATTCTTGAAGAAAAAAAAAAAGAGCACAACCGATAACATCTATCTTTACATAATAACCCCGCTAGCGCAGCCAGCAGAGTATGGTGGGTGGAAGCCACACGTTTATGGGCGCCTGATGAGAACAGGAAAAAAAATAAACTAAAAAAAATGGAGTACGATTTTTTTTGCGAAGTCATTCCATGCGTAAACGCATCGATCACTGCGAGCCTGTTACGTACACCTTTTTCGTGAGATCGTAAGACTTTAAGGATTCACAACCAGAATCTAAAGCAGGGGAAGGGGTACTATTATCGCGTTGAGTCAGATGGATTGCGGCAAAGAAAATGCAAGTCGACAATAAACGAGTGTCCGATGACCAGGTCAGCGGCTGCAATAGGATGCAGAAAGAAAAGAAAACCCACACCAGTTCCGGGCACAATTCACCGAGGGGGTATTGACTCCCAAAATAGGAGAAAGTCAGAAATATGATTCCTAGGTGGGAACACTTGGCATAGAAGACCGATAGATCAGAAAAAGCTCTATGCCGGTATAAAAAAACCGTGGCCCACAGATAAAATAGTCAAGACCCCGGGTAACTATCCGTACGTCAATACCCGGGCGATTATCCGTCAGTCTATAGCCGGGAAGACTCAAAGTGAACATCCAAAAGACCAACACAAAGAACACACTTGAAGGAAAACCCTAGTTCCATAGAAGTCTCAGGATGGGCGGCAAGGAGTCTAAAGCCTCCGACAACACAGCAAATGTGATCAACACCGTTGAGGTTGTCGACCACAAGGAGTAAAAAGCAGGGGTGCAGCATACCCTGGACTTCATCGCTGCCTTATGGCTCTTCCTGGCACTATTAAAGCTAGTGAAAATGTACAATATATCCGTACAGCGGAGGAGGGACCATCACCATACACTGGACAGAATTGCAACCGGTTTCCCACCAAGTGCATAATTAACAAGAGAGAACGCAATAGTCGAGTTCCCCGACTATCTGATACCCGTTACTCAGCTAGTGGAAGTGCGAAGGAGAGTCTTTAGTACTGACAGTTTTTGGCGGTTTGTGGGCGCAAGAGTGGGCGTGGCAAAAAGTTTTTTGGCAAATCGTTAGAAACTTACAAGACTAATACAAAAATGAAAAAATATCAAAACATTTTTCAAAAGTGTGGGCGTGGCAGTTTTGGGCGGTTTGTGGGCGTTAGAGTGGGCGTGGCAAAAAGTTGTTTGGCAAATCGATAGAAATGTACAACACTAAAACAAAAACAAGAGAGAACGCTATAGTCGAGTTCCCCGACTATCTGATACCCGTTACTCAGCTAGTGTAAGTGCGAAGGATAGTCTTTAACACTGACTGTTTTTGGCTGCTTGTAGGCGTTAGAGTGGGCGTGGCAAAAAGTTTTTCGGCAAATCGATAGAAATTTACGAGTCTAATACAAAAATGAAAAAATATCAAAACATTTTTCAAAAGTGTGGGCGTGGCAGTTTTGGGCGGTCTATGTCCCTGGAGTCTGTATGCTTAATCTCAACTTTCTAGCTTTTGTAGTTCCTGAGATCTCGACGTTCATACGGACGGACAGACGGACAGACAGACGGACAGACGGACGGACAGACGGACGGACAGACGGACATGGCCAGATCGACTCGGCTATTGATCCTGATCAAGAATATATATACTTTATATGGTCGGAAACGCTTCCTTCTGCCTGTTACATACTTTTCAACGAATCTAGTATACCCTTTTACTCTACGAGTAACGGGTATAATGAGAAAATGTTAAAACCTTTTTCAAAAGTGTGGGCGTGGCAGTTTTTGGCGGTCTGTGGGCGTTAGAGTGGGCGTGGCAAAAAGTTTTTTGGCGAATCGATAGAAATTTACAAGACTAATACAACAATGAAAAAATATCAAAACCTTTTTCAAAAGTGTGGGCGTGGCAGTTTTTGGCGGTTTGTGGGCGTTAGAGTGGGCGTGGCAACATGAATCGACAAACTTGCGCTGCGTCTATGTCCCTGGAGTCTGTATTCTTAATCTCAACTTTCTACATTTTGTAGTTCCTGAGATCTCGACGTTCATACGGACAGACGGACAGACAGACGGACGGACAGACGGACATGGCCAGATCGACTCGGCTACTGATCCTGATCAAGAATATATATACTTTATATGGTCGGAATCGCTTCCTTCTGCCTGTTACATACTTTTCAACGAATCTAGTATACCCTTTTACTCTACGAGTAACGGGTATAAAAATCGAAGAAAAGTATTTTTCAAGACTTTATTTATTAACTCTCAGCTTAAGACTGATTCAGGTGATACAAAATATTTCTTATGAGGCCCTTAGTTTACATTTATTCGGGATGGGAGCAAGCTCTCCCGCTTGTGGTAGTATGTGTTTGTATGTAGGGAGAGCGGCATCGCTTACTCCGGGTGCAAGTGTTTATATCGTGGGATCTGCATATTCAGCATATTCACATGTACTGGCTATGTGAATATGTCACTATATTAAATTGGGAATTCGTGGGATCTGATATTCAGCATATTCTTAAATGCTGGCTATGTGAATATGTCACTTCCCTCCCCTTAAAAGGGTTGCCTATGCTTGGGTAACTGGGCAACTGTATTTGTGGCGGTTCTATTTCTTGTTGTGGTTCTTGATTATTATACCCGTTACTCGTAGAGTAAAAGGGTATACTAGATTCGTTGAAAAGTATGTAACAGGCAGAAGGAAGCGTTTCCGACCATATAAAGTATATATATTCTTGATCAGGATCAATAGCCGAGTCGATCTGGCCATGTCCGTCTATCCGTACGTCTGTCTGTCCGTCTGTCTGTCCGTCTGTCTGTCCGTCTGTCCGTCCGTATGAACGTCGAGATCTCAGGAACTACAAAAGGTAGAAAGTTGAGACTAAGCATACAGACTCCAGAGACATAGACGCAGCGCAAGTTTGTCGATTCATGTTGCCACGCCCACTCTAACGCCCACAAACCGCCCAAAACTGCCACGCCCACACTTTTAAAAAATGTTTTGATATTTTTTCATTTTTGTATTAGTATTGTAAGTTTCTATCGATTTGCCAAAAAACTTTTTGCCACGCGAACTCTAACGCCGACAAACCGCATAAATCTGCCACGCCCACACTTTTGAAAAATGTTTTGATATTTTTTCATTTTTGTATTAGTCTTCTAAATTTCTATCGATTTGCTTGAAAACTTTTTGCCACGCCCACTCTAACGCCCACAAACCGCCAAAAACTGTCAGTGCGGAAGACTCTCCTTCGCATTTCCACTAGCTGAGTAACGGGTATCAGATAGTCGGGGAACTCGACTATAGCGTTCTCTCTTGTTTTTTGCTTGTTTTCTGAATTTTTTATATAAAACAGTTAGTGGATTTAGTTTAAAAATTTTTGATAGGACAAGAAAAATTATAAGAACAATAACTAAAATTATTATAGTTGCATAAAATGTGGTATTATTTTCTGAAATTAATTTTAAAATGTCATTATGTTCTACTATCTTAATTTTAGTCACATTAATTGGTAAATACAATGGAGTTAAATAAAATTCTGGACTTAAAGAATTTTCGCTTAAAATAACATTTCCAATCTTAACTTTACATTGTTTTATTATTATAATTTTGTTTCCATTTATTTTAATATCGCCCTTTAGTTCTTGACAATTTTGTGCGATTTTAGTTTCTGTTAGATTCCATGTAAGTATAATATTTGGTTCAAATGGGATTCTTGCGCTTAATTATGTTTTTAATGCATTCATTATTAACTTCTATTTTATCTTGATTATAAATTTTATTCTCATTTTCAAAATATGATTGTTGATCTGAATGGTCTAACTGATACCCATTATGGTCGGGATAGGGAATTATTTTAATGGTGTTTAAGATTTTGTGGTTAATAGGAATATGTGAAATGAGTAATAGTTCGTTATTTGTTTTGTCAATCCAAGTTGATATTTTGATTAAAAATATATTCTGGCTGTTAATGCTTTCTAACTTGTCGTAATTGAGTAATTTTGGGTTAAAAAGACGTGAAAGTTGCATGCCCATTTCTATGTCTTCTATGTATTCAATAAATTGCGTGAGCTCATAGACGAGTGTGTCAATATCATTGCGATTATTTTCGTAGTTGGTGAGTTTCTGCAGTCCTTCATTCACAAATTTTACGACATCATTTAATTTATGAACTTGAATTGAATTTTCTGCAATTAGATCTATTTTTTGTTAATTTTTACTCTATCATTTTCATCAAGTGTGCCAAAAAGAAATTTAAAAGATAAACCTATTCTGTCGAATAGTCCACGTTTTTGCCTAATTTGTTGATGAATAGTAAATCCATTTAATTCTTTCAATAGTTTGTTGTACAAATATTTCATTTTAGGTGAGTCTGAGATTTTGCTACCAAAAGATTTTGTGATTGCATTGATTTCCGTTAAGTTAATTCTTAGACAGTGATGTTCATATGCTATGGTATTTGAATTGGATTACTTGAAAAGAGTAAATAGCCAAGGTCGGAATCTGGGTTGGTTATTTGAATTTGTTGAGTATGGCCCGTGGTGAATAATAGAAGCAACATCATTATACACAAGGTTCCTGTGGAAGTTTGACGGTATTAGTTTTTTTTTGTTTCTTAAATTGTGTTTTGTAGTATTTGATTTCTCTATTTCGATTAGTAATTTTGTAATGGTCATCATCTATTTTTTCTACATTTTTATTTTCTTTAAATGGATTTTCTAATTTACCCTTTTGAATTGGACTTTTTCTGTATTTAGTGTCAATATTAAATTCCTGTCGATCGTTATTTATTTTTATTTCTTTAATTTTTTGAGTGTCCAATATCGGATGACCAGCGTATAAGAAAATTTGAGCAGGTGTTTGTCCAGTTGTGTCATGTTTAATTTTATGGTTGTATGTGTAAAGGATTGTTTCTATGTTGCTTAATTTTACTGCTTCATCATCAGATGAATTGATTATACGGATTTTTTCATTTATTGTCTTATGTAATCTTTCGACGTCTGCTACTCCGTTTTTTGCCGTATTGAGTTGCAATTTGATTCCTTCGGATTCGAGCCATCGCTTTAGAGTCAAGCTAGAGAAAGCTCCGTCTCTGTTTGCCTTTAGTAATTTGGGTTTACCTAACTGATTAAAAATGCGCATTAATGCGTTTCTGCATTCTATCCAGTCCTTTGTTTTATTTTGCTCGAGTGTAGCGAATTTAGAATAAATATCAATGCAACTGATGTAATGTTTTCCCTCAGATGAATAAATATCTACCATAAATTTGTCTCGACAATGTTCGGGATTAGGTGTAATTTTAAAAGGCATTTTAGTGTTTCTATGTTCTGTTTTAGCCAAATTGCATATGTTGCATTCGTTTATTATATTTTGAATTAGTAGTTGACTATTTGGAAAGAAGTGATTTTCTTTAAATAATTTTGTCATTTTCTGAATACCTGGATGTACAAGTTTTTCATGTGATTGAAGTATGATTTCTTTAAATTCGGCGTATGAACCAACATTCTTTAATAGGAAGAGACTGCGAATTACTTTAGTGTAGGTGGTATTAATAATTTCTCTGTGTGCTCTTTGGATAATTTCAAAATCTACATCGCTCTCAATATAAATGGTTATGTTTCTATGAATTAAATGATCAAGTAAAATTTGTTTAGCCATTTCGAATGTCATTAAATCATATTGAATTGTGGTAATGGAGTTACCGAATATTGTTGAATTCTCTATTTTATTTTTATCGGATTTAATAAAAATGATTTGTTTTTTGAAATAGTTAATTGGTTTTTCTGTTAAATGAATGAGATTGCTATTGTCTTCTTCTGCACTATGTTGAGTTACTTCGCTATGATGATTTTCTTCAATTTTAATTCTTGATAATGCGTCAGCAACTGAATTTTCCTTCCCTTTAATATAATCGATTTTAAATTGGTATTCGTTTAATTTAGCTCTCCATCTTTGTAACTTAGCATTCGGTTCCTTTAAGGTATGTAGCCATCTAAGAGGTTGATGATCACTAGCAATGAGAAAGTGTCGTCCTAGTAGATAATGTCGAAATGTTTTAGTTGCCCAAACTATGGCTAGTAATTCCTTTTCGATAGCACTGTAATTTAATTCGTGTTCATTAAGTGTTCTACTAATGGAGGACATAGGATGACCATTTTGAGAAAGTACTGCCCCAAGGGCTAAATTACTGGCATCTGTGGTTAAAATAAATTTTTTTTCGAAATCGGGAAGTTTGAGAATTGGTTCTCTAATTATTAGAGCTTTAATTTTTTTGAATGCTTCTATGTAGTCAAGATCTTGTACGTCTATTTTTGCTCCTTTTTTTAAACATTAGGTCATTGGTTTTGCTATGTCTGCGTAATTTGGGATAAGTTTACGGTAATAACCGGTTAATCCAAGGAAAGCTCTGATCTCTTTTACTTTTGTTGGTATTGGATACGAATCTATGGCTTTAACTTTTAGAGGGTTTGGTTTTATACCGTTAGGTGTAACGATATGACCAAGAAAATTAGCTTCTTTTTTTAAAAATTAGCATTTATCTAATTGCAATTTTAAATTGGCTTCAGCAAGTTTTGAAAAAACTAATTGTATTGAATGTAAATTCTCGGTAAGAGATGTTGAAAAAATTATAATATCATTCAGATACACTAAGCAGTGTTTGTTAAGCAACGGTCGAAGGATGTTATTCATGCACCTTTGAAAAGTAGCGGGTGCATTTCTAAGACCAAATGGTATTCGAAGGTATTCGTAATGACCGCTTTTGGTGGAAAATGCAGTTTTAGATATTGATTCTGGGTCCATTTCGATTTGATGAAACCCTTTTGCCAAATCTATAGTTGTAAAATATATACATTTTCCTAATTTACCAAGGACTTCGTCCATGTTCGGTATTGGGTATCTGTCGGGAATAGTTATTTCATTTATTTTTCTGTAATCAATTACTACTCTATATTTAATTTTGCCAGAAGCATCCGTTTTTTTTTGGTACTACCCAGGTAGGACTATTGTATGGTGAACTACTTTCTCTAATTAAACCCTGATTAAGCATTTCCTGTGCTTGGGTTTCGACTTCAATTTCGTGCGTTTGAGCAAGTGGGTACTGTTTTGAATAAATTGGGGAGTTGTGTGTTGTGTTTAATACGTGTTTAATGGTATTTGTAAATTTTAGCTTGTCTCCTTCTTTATATTGAAGACTTTTAAATTTATTTAATAAACCTTTCAACTTTAAGGTTTCCTCCTGATTTAAATGGTCTAATCGAAACAGTGAAAAATCTATTTTATATATTGATTCCTGACCTGAATTTTTAATTGGTTCTGGTGTCTTTTGAATGTAAAAATTTTGGTTTCTTCCTGATTCTGAAGTAATTAATTTGTATGTTTTATCGAAAAGGGTAACTGTAGCATTTTTGTAATTTATAAATGATGGCGCATTTTTCAACAATTTTCTGCCAATTAACATATCGTAATTATTAGAAAAATTGTGTACATAAAATGGTTCATTTGTTTTAAAAATACTATTTTTGGGTAACATAACCAAATTGTTCAACGTAATTGAGCCATTTGATGTTACAACTTCACATCTAGTATTTTGAATAGGAAGACAAAATATATTTCTATTGATCATATTTATTGTGGATCCTGTATCTATAAGGCATTTGTAGGTGCAACCTTTGTATGCTATTTCTATGTATTCGTGTTGTCCGGGGCTGTTAACCGAAAATTTTCGTTTGGATTTTGTTCGTCATTAATTTGGACGGGCTGTACATATTTTTGGTCTTCATTAACGAACCCATGGTATTGATTGAGGCCATAATACTGCTGTTCATAATAATTTAGTTGAAACCGTTCGTATTCGTGCGCGTCTTGAAATCTCGATTCGTCAATCGACATTTTGGTTTGTTCGCTGTCCGGTGGTCTTAGTCGTTTGGTAATTGGATAGTAAGTATTTTTAGATGTGGAGGGTTGTTGTAGTTGAGGGTTTGTGTTTCCTCTAAAATTTGCTGTTTGAGGATTTTGGGTTTTATTGGAATATTGTGGAAAAAGGGGTTTTGTGAATAATTGGTTGTGGGTTCGGTCCAAAATAATTAGGTGCGTGCCACATAGTTTGGTTGTTGGGTATCTGCTGGGTATAGGTGGGTCTAAAGTGTTGCATGTATTGATTAAAATTAGGTTGGAAGGGTTGAGGATATTGTGGATGCCTTGGTCGATATTGAGCTTGGGTATTATTAGTATTAAATTTGTGTGTTTTAAAATTCTGATTAGGATTTGAGTTTTTATTCCGATTTTCAGGATTTTTATTCAGTTCAAAATTAATATGTTCTTCATAAATTCCCTCATTTTGTGCAATAGTAATTAAAGATCTTAAGTCTGCAATATCATGATGAACCAAAATAGTAAATAATTGTATTGGTAGTTTTCTTATTAGTATTTTGATAGAGTCTCTAATAGCCTGAACATAAATTAAAAAATCCGAATGGTTACCTTCTAGGTGTAATTTCGAAATCAGCAATTGACGTCGTCTTTCTGCTTCTTCGCAGAATGCTCTTAGGTTTCCTCTGTAAGGTGTCTCCCGGAAGTTCTCCAGTAGTTTGTAGTTCGGTGTTTGGGTTTAAATTCTGCGATGAGTCTAGATTGAGGGTGGCCAATCTTTGATGTTCGGAAGCCCCAAAGATCTTGTTACTTGGCCGTCCAAGTTCCTTTCGATGGCTCCAAGTAGGATCCTCTGTTGTCGCACATCACTAGTTGGGTAGAGTGAAATTACGTAGTCCACTCTGCTGACAAAGGTGTAGAGGGTTTCTGGATCTCCTTTGAATGGCATGACATCTTTTAGTTGCCGACGGGCTTCGGCAAGGTGGTTATCGCTTAGTACCACGATTTGGGGTGCGGCAATATTTGGTTGCGACATTGTTATTGTAAATTTTAATTTTGTTTAAGTACACAACAAAAAAAATATTTATTTGGTTTTATTTATTTATTTATTTTTTGTTTTGTTTTTACCTATTGAAGAGTAAAAGGTTGTTTAAATTAAATTTAAATTTGTTTGTTGTAACTTTTTAAGTTTGTTTCAGTACACAAAAATAATATTTATTTGGTTTATTTTTATTTTTATTATTTTTGTTTTTAATTATTTAAGAGTCAAAGTTTGTTTAAATTAAATTTAAATTTGTTTATTGTATTGGTTTTAACTTCTAGTTGCCTTTGGACTTAATGGTTTTGTTTAGTTTTCGTTTCACTTCCACTTTGTTTTTTTGGACAACCGAATTGGAATTATAATCCAAGTTGAAGAGATTTTGCGTATCGCGTTGGGATATTTTTCGAAAACCGGATTATAAAATTCAATTTATTTTCCAATCGAGGTTCTTTTTTTCGGATACTTTTTGTATCCTACCGACTGCGCCAGTAAAATGTTTTTAATTACACTGAGTCGAATTAATGTCTCGTCCCGCTGACTAAAGACAACGCTAAGAATATTAAATAAAAAGATCGAAGAAAAGTATTTTTCAAGACTTTATTTATTAACTCTCAGCTTAAGACTGATTCAGGTGATACAAAATATTTCTTATGAGGCCCTTAGTTTACATTTATTCGGGATGGGAGCAAGCTCTCCCGCTTGTGGTAGTATGTGTTTGTATGTAGGGAGAGCGGCATCGCTTACTCCGGGTGCAAGTGTTTATATCGTGGGATATGCATATTCAGCATATTCACATGTACTGGCTATGTGAATATGTCACTATATTAAATTGGGAATTCGTGGGATCTGAATTTCAGCATATTCTTAAATGCTGGCTATGTGAATATGTCACTATATATATATATATAATATCTAAAAAAAAAAAGACCTTCACTTATTGTATTTTTTTTATTTTTTGCTTGTGTATATCTTATTATTGTTCGGTTATTGGTGCACGAAGGCATATGTATTTATAACTCCATCACTATATGTACATATAGCAACACACAGGATCCAACGCGTCGAGATCTCATCGCTCCGGATTAATGTGGGGTAAGTTTGACGGAACACCGTTCCCGTATGTTCTCTATATATTTTTATTTATACATATCTTCTCGTGCCAATTTTGTTTTCTACCGATCAGTATAAATATGTATATTTTTGTAACTATGGTAACCGAAGGGTATCAGGTAAAAAAGATATTTTATTGTTAGCCTAGTCCAGGCAATGTATTTCATTGATAGAAATTACACATAGCACTATCCAATATTATTAATATTAATATGTATATTGAACAATAAAGTTATTCTATTAATTTAACAACAAAAAAGGATTAGGTGAACATTTTCAAAAGTGGTGCTGACGCGAGAAGTGGAGTAGGTCAGAAACGATGACATAACGTTGGACGGACAACCTTGATAAAAGGGGATCGTATTGCGCGGCCGGCGACGGTCCATCTCGCATGCGGACGCCTGAAGAGGAAGGAATATGGCCGAAACAGTGCCCGATCGTTTGAAGGTCAAGCTACAGCTTAGTTTGTGGAGAACTGAGGACTGCTGACTGGCAAACGGTACGAATGTAATTATTTTTACAGGCACTTCTAATATTTATTCTCGTTATGTTGGAGAGGTGAGAGGCGTACCAAGATCCCACGATAAAAGATTTCGGTCTCAAGCTGTACAATATTCAGCTGTTTCAGGAACTGAACTGAGCCAAACGACCGGTAACGAAATGTTACCGATAAATTATAAATTTACCATTCCAAATATGCACGAAATATTATACAAGTTGGGGAAATGTCAATATTTTACAAAATTAGATCTCGCTAAGGGGTTCCATGAGATTGGACTCTTTTTAAAAATCTTCAAAAAACTTCTAAAAAGGGTTGAAGGCTTCCTTCTGCCTGTTACATAATTTTCAACGAATATAGTACTACTTTTACTCTATGAGTAACGGGTATAATAATAAAACTAAAAAACAGGGAGAATGCTATAGTCGAGTTTCCCGACTATCCGTTACTCAGCTAGTGGAAGTGCGAAGGAGAGTCTTTAAAACTGTCCGTTTTTGGCGGTTTGTGGGCGTTGGTTAGTTAGAGTGGCCGTGGCAAAAATATTTAAGGCAATCGATAAAAAATTAACTAGACTAAAAAAAATATTAAAAAGTATCAAAACATTTTTCAAAAGTATGGGCGTGGCAGTTTTGGGCGGCTTGTGGGCGTTAGAGTGGGCGTGGCGACATAAATCGACAAACTTGCTGCGTCTATGCCACTGGTGTCTGCTTGCTTAATCTCAACTTTATAGCTTGAACCGTTTCTGAGATCTAGACGTTTATACGGACAGACAGACGGACGGAAAGACAGGCATGGGCGTGGCAGTTTTGATCGGCTTGTGGGCGTTGAAGTGGGCAGGGCAACATGAGTCTAAGTCTCCGGAAGCTGCATGCTTAATATCAACATTCTAGCCTTTATAGTTCTGATACGGACATGACCAGTTTTTATACCCGTTACTCGTAGAGTAAAAGGGTATACTAGATTCGTTGAAAAGTATGTAACAGGCAGAAGGAAGCACTTCCGACCATATAAAGTATATATATTCTTGATCAGGATCAATAGCCGAGTCGATCTGGCCATGTCCGTCCGTCTGTCCGTCTGTCTGTCCGTATGAACGTCGAGATCTCAGGAACTACAAAAGGTAGAAAGTTGAGACTAAGCATGCTGACTCCTGAGACATAGACGCAGCGCAAGTTTGTCGATTCATGTTGCCACGACCACTCTAACGCCCACAAACCGCCCAAAGCTGCCACGCCCACACATTTGAAAAATGTTTTGATATTTTTTCATTTTTGTATTAGTCTTGTAAATTTCTATCGATTTGCCTAAAAACTTTTTGCCACGCCCACTCTAGCGCCCATAAACCGCCAAAAACTTTCAGTGCTGAAGACTCTTTCGCACTTTTACCAGCTGAGTAACGGGTATTAGATAGTCGGGGAACTCGACTATAGCGTTCTTTCTTGTTTTTTTTTGAATATTTAGTTTTGTTTATTATTCGTTGTAACAGGCAGAAAGAAGCGTTTCCGACCATTTAAAGTACATATATTCTTGATCAGGATCAATAGCCGAGACGATCTGGCCATTTCCGTCTGTCCGTCCGTCTGTACGTCCGTCTGTTCGTCCGTATGAACGTCGAGATATCAGGAACTACAAAAGCTAGAAAGTTGAGAATAAGCATACAGACTCCAGAGCCAGACGCAGCGCAAGTTTGTTGTCCCATTTTGCAACGCCCACTATAACGCCCAAATCTGCCAAGCCCACCATTTTAAAAAATGTTATTCGGGATATACAGTTGCGAAAAAAATAATAGCACCACCATAACGTATTTTGTTCTCGATCAAATAAATTAAGGTTGATGTACCGATAGTACCAGATACTGATTTTTCGCATAATGCTAGATATTTTTCCCATCCAAAAATGAAAAAAAAAATTTGAATTGTCCATACCTTTATTATTTATAATTTTATTTGGGCGGCAAGGTCTAAGATGAGGCGAAAACAAAAATAGCATCAATATCGACTTGTCTTTTGGTTGTGCTCTTATCAAAATATCATCAACATAGAACAACTGCAAAGTGTGTGCCAAACTTTAATTATGGTGCACTGAAACAAAGAAAGCGCGTTTTTCAGGCCAGAGTGCATGGTCAGAAACTCGTATTGCCCCTCCGGCGTAACAAAAGGATGAGTTTGGATACACCGTAATTTGAAAAATATCTTGCACCTCGAGACGATCAGATCAGAGACGATCAGAACCGTTTTTCTTTTTAACCAGCATCATAGGACTAGAAAATTGAGAACAGCTGGGGCGAACGATATTTGATTTGAATATATCATCTATTTCACAACGCTAAGCGTATATGGTCAAAGTTTCACGTTTCCAATTGCCTGTTATCACTATATTCCGTGGAATTCCGTATATAAGGCAATTAGAGTTTTTTTTATACCCGTTACTCGTAGAGAAAAAGGGTATACCAGATTCGTTGAAAAGTATGTAACAGGCAGAAGGAAGCGTTTCCGATTATATAAAGTATATATATTCTTGATCAGGATCAGTAGCCGAGTCGATTTGGCCATGTCCGTCTGTCCGTTCGTATGAACGTCGAGATCTCAGGAACTACAAAAGCTAGAAATTAGAGATTAAGCATACAGACTCCAGAGACATAGACGCAGCGCAAGTTTGTCTATTCATGTTGCCACGCCCACTATAACGCCCACAAACCGCCCAAAACTGCCACGCCCACACTTTTGAAAAATGATTTAATATTTATACCCGTTACTCGTAGAGTAAAAGGGTATACTAGATTCGTTGAAAAGTATGTAACAGGCAGAAGGAAGCGTTTCCGACCATATAAAGTATATATATTATTGATCAGGATCAATAGCCGAGTCGATCTAGCCATGTCCGTCTGTCCGTCCGTCTGTCCGTCCGTCTGTCCGTCCGTATGAACGTCGAGATCTCAGGAACTACAAAAGCTAGAAAGTTCAGATTAAGCATACAGACTCCAGAGACATAGAAGCAGCGCAAGTTTGTCGATGTTGCCACGCCCACTCTAACGCCCACAAACCGCCCAAAACTGTCACGCTCACATTTTTTAAAAATGTGTTGATATTTTTTCATTTTTGTATTAGTCTTGTAAATTTCTATCGATTTGCCAAAAAACTTTTTGCCACGCCCACTCTAACGCCCACAAACCGCCAACAACTGTCAGGGCTGAAATTTTTCCTTCGCACTTCCACTAGCTGAGTAACGGGTATCAGATAGTCGGGGAACTCGACTATAGCGTTCTCTCTTGTTTTTGTTTTAGTGTTGTACATTTCTATCGATTTGCCAAACAACTTTTTGCCACGCCCACTCTAACGCCCAAAAACCGCCCAAAACTGCCACGCCCACACTTTTGAAAAATGTTTTGATATTTTTTCATTTTTGTATTAGTCTTGTAAATTTCTATCGATTTGCCAAAAAACTTTTTGCCACGCCCACTCTAACGCCCACAAACCGCCAACAACTGTCAGGGCTGAAATTTTTCCTTCGCACTTCCACTAGCTGAGTAACGGGTATCAGATAGTCGGGGAACTCGACTATAGCGTTCTCTCTTGTTTTTTATTAGTATTGTAAATTTCTATCGATTTTCAAAAAACTTTTTGCCACGCCCATTCTAACGCCCACAAACCGCCAGAAACTGTCAGTGTGGAAATTTCTCCTTTGCACTTCCACCAGATGAGTAACGGGTATTAGATAGTCGGGGAACTCGACTATAGTGTTCTCTCTTGTTATACCCGTTACTTGTAGAGTAAAAGGGTATACTAGATTCGTTGAAAAAAATGTAACAGAGAGAAGGAAGCGTTTCCGACCACATAAAGTATATATATTCTTGATCAGGACCAATAGCCGAGTCGGTATGGCCATGTCCGTCTGTCCGTCCGTCTGTCTGTCCGTCTGTCTGTCCGTCTGTCCGTCCGTATCGAGATCTCAGGAACTACTAAAGGTAGAAAATTCAGATTAAGCATACAGACTCCAGAGACATAGAAGCAGTGCAAGTTTGTCTCATGTTTCATGTTGCCACGCCCACTCTAACGCCCACAAACCGTCCAAAACTGCCACGCCCACATTTTTTAAAAAATGTTTTGATATATTTTCATTTTTGTATTAGTCTTGTAAATTTCTATCGCATCGCAAGTTTGTCGATTCATGTTGCCACGCCCACTATAACGCCCACAAAACGCCCAAAACTGCCACGCCCACACTTTTGAAAAATGATTTAATATTTTTTTATTATACCCGTTACTCGTAGAGTAAAAGGGTATACTAGATTCGTTGAAAAGTATGTAACAGGCAGAAGGAAGCGTTTCCGACCATATAAAGTATATATATTCTTGATCAGGATCAGTAGCCGAGTCGATCTGGCCATGTCCGTCTGTCCGTCCGTCTGTCTGTCCGTCTGTCCGTCTGTCCGTCCGTCTGTCCGTATGAACGTCGAGATCTCAGGAACTACAAAAGGTAGAAAGTTGAGATTAAGAATACAGACTCCAGGGACATAGACGCAGCGCAAGTTTGTCGATTCATGTTGCCACGCCCACTCTAACGCCCACAAACCGCCAAAAACTGCCACGCCCACACTTTTGAAAAAGGTTTTGATATTTTTTAATTTTTGTATTAGTCTTGTAAATTTCTATCGATTTGCCAAAAAACTTTTTGCCACGCCCACTCTAACGCCCACAGACCGCCAAAAACTGCCACGCCCACACTTTTGAAAAAGGTTCTAATATTTTTTCATTTTTGTATTAGTCTTGTACATTTCTATCGATTTGCCAAACAACTTTTTGCCACGCCCACTCTAACGCCCACAAACCGCCCAAAACTGCCACGCCCACACTTTTGAAAAATGTTTTGATATTTTTTAATTTTTGTATTAGTCTTGTAAATTTCTAACGATTTGCCAAAAAACTTTTTGCCACGCCCACTCTTGCGCCCACAAACCGCCAAAAACTGTCAGTGCTGAAGACTCTCCTTCGCACTTCCACTAGCTGAGTAACGGGTATCAGATAGTCGGGGAACTCGACTATAGCATTCTCTCTTGTTAGTATTGTAAATGGGGCCTCGTGGTGTAGTGGATAGTGTAACTACCTGCTAACCACGGGGTCGTGGGTTCAAACCCCACCCATGACGAGAGCATGGCCATACAAAAAAAAACTTCCTTTCTGAAATGCTTTTCTAACTTGTAGAAAGTATTCTTCCACATAACTGCCTATTACAACAATCTTCGGCAACTTCCACTTGCCACACCATCCCACCCCCCTCCTCATTACATGGGAGAAAAACGGGGGCACCCACATAGTACCAAGCGCACCCTGTGTTTTTCTGCGAACAGCAACAACACCCAGCAGGGCGATCGCGTTACCAGACTGCTCGCTTTTCTACGAATAACAACACAACACCGTAGGCGCCACTCCCCGATGGCGACAGGTGGCAGCCCCACCACTGGGATAAGCCGCATCTGGCCAATCACCAGATCGGTCGAAAAACTTACAACGATTACTGAAACTAATACGAGAAATTTAAACATAAACGGAACCCCAAATTCGATGACGACCATAGGCATTTCAAAACGGACACGAATTGGACAATGGAACGTTAGAACTCTAAGAGAACCATCTAGGTTAGCACAGTTCGAGGCGGAGATGGAGAAACTCCACATTGCAATAGCTGGAATCAGCGAGATGAGGTGGACTGGCAGTGGGGAAACAACAACACCAGATAGCAATCTAGTCCTACACAGTGGCAACAGTGACGGCAGCAGATATGGAGTGGGAATTTTCGTGTCCAAGCGCATAAAGAAGGCACTGGTTTCCTGGGAACCCATTTCTGATAGAATCATGACCGCCAGGTTCAGATGTAGAGCTAGATATATAAACATCACTTAATGCTATGCCCCGACGGAAGACGCAAACGACGACACCAAGGACGACTTCTATACTGCCCTTACAGCAACCCTCAACAAGTTACGGCAAGGTGACATTAACATCCTCATGGGTGACTTCAATGCAAAAATTGGCCCCAACAACACCGGACTAAGATCTGTCATGGGCCAGCATGGAACTGGGACTCGCAACGATAACGGAGAGAGATTAGTGGAACTCTGCCAGCTATTCCAACTGGTCATCGGTGGCACATTATTCCCACACAAAGATGTCCACAAATACTCCTGGACATCTCCAAGTGGTAATACGCGCAACCAGATCGACCACATATGCATTAGCAGGAAATGGAGACACTCGCTACTGGACGTACGGAACAAAAGGGGAGCAGCCATAGACAGTGATCATGAGTTGGTCATTGGAGAACTTTCAATAAAGCTCAACCGCAACCACTCAAGAAACACTGGCAACAGTCAACACCGGCGTGCGCCCCCCCTTAACCTGCACCTCCTTAGCGACTCTACTCTGAAGACGAGAATGACGTCCACGCTGCGAGAACAGCTGATCCCCCTAAAAGACCACCCATGGGAGTACACCTGCAGGCAACTAAGGACCACGGCGGAGGAAATACTTGGCCTGCAACAACGCGGAAGAACTGACTGGATATCTGAAGGGACCTGGGACCTAATCAGAAGAAGGAACCACCTGAAGCCTCTGGCGGACCAGCTCACGCAGTACCGTGAGGAGTATCGCGGACTATGCAGTGCGGTGAAAAAGTCGGCCAGAAAGGACAAAAGAGCACAGCTGGATAGACTTGCGGCAGACGCAGAACGAGCAGCCGGCGAGAACAACATGCGCTCGCTATACCAGCAGATCTCACGGATCACAGGAACCCATCACAGACAGAACAAACCAGTCAGAGATCTAGAAGGTAACCTCTTATCCAATGATGACGCACAAATCCGAAGATGGCGCCAACACTTCATGGGAATTAGCCACACCACATCACCAAACGTGGCCATAGACTACAGGAGTGTTGTGCCGCCAAGTGGGAGTAGCAGGATACCCTCTGCACCCCCGAATGTAAGAGAAATCGTGAATGCAATAAAGAAGCTGAAGCACAACAGGGCAGCTGGCGAAGACAACATTCCAGCCGAATTGCTTCAAGTTGACACCCAACTAATGGCTGAAACATTGCATCCACACTTCTCACGCATATGGGAAGGCGAGACGGTGCCAGACACCTGGAAAAACGGAATCATTGTGAAGCTTCCCAAAAAAGGCGACCTTAGTGACTGCAACAACTGGAGAGGGATAACACTGCTCAACACCAGCTACAAGATCTTAGCTACACTTCTGAACGAACGCCTCCAGGAAAAAATTGAGCCAACAATTCGAGACGAACAGGCAGGATTCAGACCACACAGGAGTTGCGTAGACCAGGCAAATACACTACGCATAATAACCGAGCAAGCTGTGGAATGGAGAGCCCCGCTTTACCTCCTGTTTATCGACTTCAAGAAGGCATTCGACTCAGTTGAAAGAGCAGCAATATGGCGAGCACTTGCAAGAAAAGGAGTACCTGCAAACCTCATCGCCATCATCAAATCGATGTATGACGATGCCAACCTGGCGGTACTGCACAATGGAAAAACTAGTGCACCTTTCCAGACGAACACCGGAATTCGGCAAGGATGCCCGCTGTCACCACTCCTCTTCAACATCGTAGTCGACGAGTTAATGAGCGAAGTATGCTCTTCCAAGCGCGGAATTCCGTGGAACCTCACCAGACACCTTAAGGACTTGGACTACGCAGACGACATATGTCTCATATCGCACAGACTCGGCGACATACAGAGGAAAAGTGACGACCTCGTCAGGATAGCCAGCAGCGTAGGGCTCGAGATAAACATAGCGAAAACAAAAGCTATGCGCTTCAACCACTCCAACCAAGGAAACATCAACATAAATGGGAACCCAATCGAGTTCATTACGAGTTTCCCATACCTTGGCACCATCATATCCAACAGTGGTGGAGTGGATGATGATGTCTCCAGTCGTCTTGGCAAAGCCCGCTCAGCATTTGGGAGACTATACCGCATATGGAGAGACCGAAAAATCAGCAGACGAACAAAGCTCAGGATCTACAATGCGTGTGTGAAATCCATACTGCTATACGGAAGTGAGACATGGCTCGCCACGAAGAAAATGACGCAGAAGCTACAGGCTTTCAGCAACAAATGCCTGAGAGTCATATGTGGGGTATTCTGGCCAAACAGAATAACCAACACAGAACTGTGGCGCGTTACAGACGAGTCCCCGATTCATATACAAATAAGGAAGAAAAAATGGATGTGGATTGGGCACGCTCTCAGAAGAAACCCGAGTAGCATTGTGAGGATGGCACTAGATTGGAACCCCCAAGGAAGCAGGCGAGTAGGAAGGCCAAGAGCAACCTGGAGAAGAACCGCTCACCAAGAACTAGCCCAAATAAACACTACATGGGAAAGTGCAAAACAGACAGCTCAAAATAGAGTTAGATGGAAAGCTCTCGTAGAAGCCCTAAATTCCCAAATGGAATAGAAGGAATTAAAAAAAAAAAAAAAAAAATTTCTATCGATTTTCCAAAAACGTTTTGCCACGCCCATTCTAACGCCCACAAACCGCCAGAAACTGTCAGTGTGGAAATTTCTCCTTTGCACTTCCACCAGATGAGTAACGGGTATTAGATAGTCGGGGAACTCGACTATAGCGTTCTCTCTTGTTATACCCGTTACTTGTAGAGTAAAAGGGTATACTAGATTCGTTGAAAAGTATGTAACAGGGAGAAGGAAGCGTTTCCGACCACATAAAGTATATATATTCTTGATCAGGACCAATAGCCGAGTCGATCTGGCCATGTCCGTCTGTCCGTCCGTCTCTCCGTCTGTCCGTTTGTCTGTCCGTCCGTATAAACGTCGAGTTCTCAGGAACTACTATAGGTAGAAAGTTCAGATTAAGCATATAGACTCCAGAGACATAGAAGCAGTGCAAGTTTGTCGATTCATGTAGTCATGTACGTCTGTCTGTCTGTCCGTCCGTATGAACGAGATCTCAGGAACTATAAAATCTAGAAAGTTGAGACACCATGCAGACTCCAGAGACATTCATGTTGCCACGCCCAATCTAAAGCCCACAAACCGCCCCAAATTGCCACGCCCACACTTTTGAAAAATGTTTTGATATTTTTTCATTTTCTTTTTAGTATTGTAAATTTCTATCGATCTGCAGAAAAACTTTTTGCCACGCCTACCTTAACGCCCAAAAACCACCCAAAACTGCCACATCCATACTTTTGAAAAATGTTTTGAAATTTTTTCACATTTTTGTTCGTCTTGTAAAATTAACTCCATATGCCAAAAATCTCTTTGCTAGGCCCACTCTAACGCCCACAAGCCGCCAAAAACGGTTGTAATTTCTCTTCGCACTTTTACTAGCTGAGTAACGGGTATCGGATAACCCGACTATAGCATTCTCTCTTGTTTTTACTCTTTGTACGTATGTACAATGTATGTATGCTTTAATGAAGTGCATAGTAGAGGGAATTTTTCGAAATCATCAAAATCTCTCTACTACGCACTTCAAAGCTTTCTCATTATTGGTCATATTTCCGCCATTTTGTTTTTTTTTATAAACAATTTTTTTTGGTTAGGCTAAGAGTTGCCTCTAAATATATACATAACAAAATTGACTCGCTTTGTTTTCAGTTTCCCGGAATCCAATGGGACCTAGGCTTTTTCTAGGTTCGCATAGGTATCTCCCTCCTTAAGCATTTAGGTGTAAGTACTTTATTCGACGGTCCATTTCGTTCTGCCTCAGCGGTTGGTAATACCTCCTCGGCTTCGGCGTCGACCGTATTTCGAACCTTGCTGTTCTCACCGTGCTCCATTGCGCGGATGTCGCTCCAACGGCGGATATCGCCGAGCTGATATCCGCACGGGTTGCGGGGAAAGGTGGAGTCGGACGGTCGGCGTCCCATCGTTTGACTGTTACCGTGCTGAGTGGGCACGGGGTGTGGGGGAAAAGGTGGAGTCAAGTAGTTAGGGTTACACCGTTAACTTATATATATAAAAATAAGGTTTGGCCGGCGGGAGGAATCGCTCCCGGTCGACAGTTGGTTAAACTTTAATTAACCATTGCAATAACAACGCTTCGATTTGTTAATTCTCTTGTTTATTCTGGGTTTATGTTGGCATCCAAAGTTAGCTAATGTCGCTCTATCTGGTTCTCAAGTGAGAGTGCTGCTTGGCTTTTCAGCCAAGAACCGTTGAGCCCTCGTCCACACAGCATAAGATCTGACCAGGCACAACGTGACTTTTGGTGTTGAGCTCATTGTTGCTGCGCTGACAGCGCTGGCACTCCTGTAGAATGTTGGGTTATATTATTAGAGCTGCGTCAGCGCTGACAGTGGCGGTGAGGCAGGAAACGGGCCACTTGGAGACCGATGACCAGTTGCAACTATGCGATATGTGGGGGGAAGGGGGAGCTTATAGCTGCCCTGCAGTTCCATCCACCGACTTTTCACCGGAGGAACACCACTAGGTACAAATTTCGAGCGCTTAATCACCGCTCAGTTTGTATGAAAACAAGCGATTATTTTAATATAGGGATGTCCTAGGAAATCATGGCTATGAAAAATATTTTCGGCTTTGATCACCGCTTTTAAAGCGCATTTTAAAGGGTAAATGAACGTTCTATTCATCGCTGCCTTACCACCTTTTCTAAATAAAATTTTCATTACAATTTCACCAATAATATAGGAATTTTCCTTGTCCTATTTTCAGTAATTCTTCATCAATAAAACATCAAACTTATTTCATTTACTTATTTATTTTATTAATAAAATGGTATTAATTTTTTAAGCAAGAATACATATAAAATTTTTATTTAAGTGCGGAGTCTTGTGCGTCTTCTTATCCTACGGAGTTCTGGGCAATTTCGTTTCAGTTGCTTTGGAAAATGAGACTACATGTTCGATTAACAATAAAATAAAAAATATTAGTATGATGTATACGAAAATGTCTTAAATCAATTTACCTTATGAGCACTTTTGTGAGTTGGATTTGTTGTTGCTTATGAAATGAGTCCATTACCTGGAATTATTAATGAATTAAATTCGAATATGATTAAAAATGTAATTTATAATTATTTACTTACCATTTTCTTAGAACTCGGCACTCTATAAAAATGGCGTCTGCTTCTCACAAAAATCCGTTTTACCCACATAATTTGTCTTTACATGTCTTGCCTGAGAGCGTCGGCCTCGCACTCGTCTAGAAATGAAATTTTGATGATTTTGTTTGACACATCTTTGACTTTTCATCGAATTGATCAAGCGGATTAACATCGCTTTACATTTTTAGGAGAGAGATCGCGACCGAGAGCGTCGGTCTCGCACTCGTCTAGAAATGAAATTTTGATAATTTTGTTTAACACATCTTCGACTTTTCATCGAATTGATCAAGCGGATTAACATCGCTTTAAATTTTTAGGAGAGAGATCGCGACCGAGAGAGTCGGGAGAGCGTCGGCTGTGCATCCGAAGTAGTTGGCTATGCTGGCGTAGCCGATGATTTTGTGAACTGCAGGGTAGTAAAATTCAAATTATGTCTGGATTTGAAATTCAACAAGTTCTTGCCAGTCCATGTATATATTAATATAAATGTATCTGTGGAAGACAACTTTAAAAATCGTTGTTTCTCCCAGATAGATATTATCTTCAATTACTAGTTTTTTTACGTAAGTTAAAATTAATAATACCATGGCTTTCTCGAGTTTCGAGCAGTGAAATAAAGGACTTGTAAGTCAAATCGGAATCCTTGTTGCAGCTGTCGTTGGTATTGTTTATTGAAAATTTTTTTTAACCATTCACGAACATTCCGACCATATAAAGAATAAATATTCTTGATTAGGATCAATAGCCGAGTCGATCTGGCCGTGTATATATAATCCTTAAATAAAGCTATTAGGTTAGGTTAGGTTAGGTTTTACCGGCCGTCGGTTATCCGACGCACTTAGACCATTAGAGGTCCGTTGTGATACCGTGTATGTTTTCCCCTTTTGCCCGCAGAGGTTCGTGTGAAGTTAGCAGTCATGAGCGCTCGCCAGTCGTGGCCACTTACCAAATGTGATCCGAACGCCTAATCACTTTATTCTATGATTGCCGTCGGTCATATGACAATTGTCATCTCCCGTGGCCTGGGATTAGGTTAGGTTAGGTTAGGGTCTGCCGGCCGTCGGTTATCCGACGAACTTAGACCATTAGAGGTCCATTGTGATACCGTGTGTGGTTTTTCCTTTTTACCCGTCAAGGTTCGTGTAAAATTAGCAGTTTCCCCAGCCAGAGGCGCTGGTGAATTTTTGTATCCGATGTGGATCGGTGTCGGACAGGTCGGACGTGTCTATCAGGAATCTGCTTCCTAATTGAGCAAGTCTTTTCGCTTGCAGTGCTGGACAGTGGCATAGTAGATGCCCTACTGTTTCTTCCATTTCTTCGTCCCTACCGCTACGGCACAAATCATTATACGGGGCATTTAGTTTTCTGGCATGGCTGCCTATCAACCAATGCCCTCTGATGACTCTCATAGCAGTGCTGAGGTTTGCTCTGGCCAGCCTTAAGAGTTTTGACGTTCTTTTTGAGTTTATTTTTGGCCATATTTCGCGTGTTAGGCGACAGTGTGTGGTATTTTTCCATATTGTCTGTTTGTTTCGGTTTAGGTTTTTCCTAAGTAGTAGTTTACATGTGGCTAAAGGCATACTCATGCCCTCCATATCTTGTATGAGTGGCGCGGTAGTGCCCTCTCGAGTTAGTTCATCTGCGATGCAGTTGCCTTCTATGTCCCTGTGTCCGGGTACCCATATAAGGCTGATTACGAATTGTTTTGTCATCTCGTGTAGAGATGATCTGCAATTCGATACTGTTTTCGAGTGACTATAGATTGAAAATGTTTACATGTGAGCCTTCCGGCTTTAGTGATTTTAAGTGTTTTAGGGCCTCCCTTATTGCTGTCACTTCAGCCTGGAAGACGCTGCAATGATCGGGGAGTCTGAACGAGCTGCGTAGGCCTAGCTGTTCGGAGTAAACTCCTCCTCCTACTCTGTTCTGGAGTTTTGACCCATCCGTATAGAAGCATATAGCATTCTGGGGGCCAGGTATTTGTGAGTTCCAATCTTCCCTCTCGGGGATGATTGTGTTGAAAGGTGTTTGTATGTACTCCGTAGGAGTGCAGTAGTCTGTCCTGGAGGGGACTATTTGAATGTTTTTTAGGATACATGAGTGACCCACTTCTTGTGGGTTCCACTGTTTGGTATCTCTAAGCCTGATTGCCGCTACTGTGGCCTGTTCCATGCCAGCTAGTTCTGGGCTTGGGAGGTTGAGTATGGCATTTAGGGCTTCGTTTGGGGTGGTGCGTAAAGTACTACTTCTTTTTCAGAGCCGGCCACCATACCACGACTCCGTACAGTAGTATTGGTCTGACAAAAGCCGTATATATCCAGTTTACTATATAGGGTGTCATGCCCCATTTGAGCTCTATTGCTTTCTTGCACGTGAAAAGTGCTATTGAAGCTTTTTTATATCTGTCTGTGAGGTTCAAATTCCAGTTTAGTTTCCTGTCAAGTATTACGCCCAGCTATCTTGCGCTGTTACTGAAGGAAAGTCTTTGATTGTTGAGGATGGGTGGGACTAGGTCTGGTATGTTTTACTAGTGAAGAGAACCAGCTCGGTCTTTGAGGGGTTTATTCCGAATCCGTTATTTTTGGTCCAGCTGGACAAAACACTGAGTTTTTCGCTTATGAGATCGCATAGCGTTTGGGGGTATTTGCCTGTGAAGATGATAGCAACGTCATTCGCATAGGCTATTATGCGGCAGCCCCCCCCCTTCCATGTCGCGTAGAATCGAGTTGACTGCTGTGTTCCATAAAAGTGGGGAGAGGACGCCTCCTTGCGGAGTGCCTCTGCTGACGTGCCTAGTGAGGATTGACGCGCCTAGTGAAGACATAAACTTCCTGCAGGTGAGCAGTTGGTTTATGAGTCCCACCAAGTGGCGGTCCACCCCAAGGTCTATCAGGGCTTCGGTAATCGCCGTTGGGATGACGTTGTTAAAAGCTCCTTCTATGTCCAGGAAAGCTACCTGTGCATATTCCTTTTGGGATATTGATTTTTCTATCTTGGAGACGAGAGAGTGTAGTGCTGTCTCTGTCGATTTCCCTTTCTTGTAGGCGTGTTGCGTGTCTGTGATGAGACTAGGGTTGAGAGTTGATCTTAGATGCAGGCCGATGATTCTTTCAAGGGTCTTTAGTAGGAAGGATGGCAGACTGATTCGTCTGAAGTCCTTGGGGGTCGTGTGTGATGGTTTCCCAGCTTTGGGGATGAAGACTATACGGGACTCTAGCCAACCACGATTGTGGTAGGTGTCCAAGAAGTAGGGATCGTTTAAAAATGTCAAGAAGCCAGTTTATGGCTATATTTCCCGCATGCTGGATTTGTGCCGATTGGGGGGTTTTGGGGGGTGAGAGCGTTTTGGCTGTTTCCTGGGAAGTGAGTGTCTAGAAGTATCTCCAGAGATTCCTCACTCGTGCTGGTCCAGGAGCCATCTGCTCTTTTAAGGTAGCCTAGTGTTGTGGCCGATTTGGATAGTATTTTTCTAAGTCTGGCTGCTTCAGTTGTGTTTTCAATTTCTGAGCAGAAGGAATGCCACGCGGATCGCTTTGCTTTCCTGATGGCTTTTTTTGTATTTTGCAAGGGCTCTCTTGTAGGTGGTCCACAGGGCCTCCTCATCCTGCCTTGGCCCTGTTAAAAAGGGTTCTGCAGTCTATTCGGAGGGGGACAGTTCTGCTGACCACCAGGGAGGCTTTCTTTTTCTTTTGGGCTTGCTGTTGGGGCAGGCCTTTTTTAGTGCATAGTTGCAGGTTTCTGTGAAAATTGGAACTAGTTCGTTTAGACTAGAGATTGCTTGTGGGTATGGAGGGGGATCCGTTGAGATTTTTTTCCTTAAAATATTTTTGTATTTTTGACAGTCTGTTTTCCTTGGGTATGTGAAAACTGCTGGTTTTGAGGGATTGATTGTAAGGGTCGTTTCTATGTACCTATGGTCCGAGAAAGAGTGCTTATCTAGCCCCCTCCAGTGAGTTACTGTCTCTAATAGTGGTTTAGAGATGAGAGTTAGGTCTATTACCTCTTTTCGGTTCTTGATGATAAAGGTGGGGTCATTACCTTTATTACATATGAAGAGATTTCAACTAACGATAATGTTAAAAAGAGACTCACCGCGGTCGTTTGTGTCTGTACTGTCCCATTGTGTATGGTGGGCGTTAGCATCACAGCTTATTAGTATTCTGCATCGCTGTCTGCATCGCTGTAATTATGGAGCAGAAAAATGCTAAGGTGCTTTTTGCCTAGAATGCAGGCTCTTATTTAATCTTCGCTGGGAGCTGTTAGAAGCTTATATTCCTTAGTCCCTAATCCTGAAACCTTTCCTCCCACTGTCCAAGGTTCCCGGATTAGGATTATGTCGACTCCATCTTCAGCCAGATGGTGTTGAAGAGCAGCGGAAGCTGCCTTACTGTGGTGGAGGTTTATCTGCAGAAGCCTCACGGACATCTGCTGTGGGCCTCTCCACCACTGTTGTATCGACTCCCTCCTCGTCCGATGTGTCCAGGTCTGTCAATTGACCCATGTTCGCAAGGCTGCGGAGGATTGAGGCATCGGTCGAGTAGCCGTCCTCGGTTTCCGATGCCTCGATCTCGGAGGCGATCTCCTCGATCACTCCTCCACTGCCTTCCTGATCCTCCTTGGCGTAGTCCGATTTGTAGACCTTTATGGTCACTGAGCTAAGCCCGAAGTTTAGCACCCCGTGAGCGGTCTCAATGGGAGCTAGGGACTCCTTGTTTAGAATAAGGATGGCCTGGTTTGTTGGTCCCTCCATTTCGTCGACCTTCACCATCGCCAGTCCGAGGTGGGAAGGTGCGGGTTGCAGCGCTGCAGCATGGTGAGGATCAGGTCCGGCGCCTCGATGGATGCCGGGATCCAGATCCTTGCCCGGGGTCGGCAAGGTACGTCGGACCAGCTCAGCGCAACAAGTCCGGCGCCCTCATACACCTCCCCCAACTCTTTTACTGCGGCTTTATATAGCTCCGCAGAGCGTTCATCGTCACAGGCGATTACCTTGACGCCGCCTTGGAACCATTCCACGTCTTTGCAGACAGGAGGGGGGCCAGGTTCCTTGGCCAGAATCTCAAAGCATTTTATGGCTAGGGCTGCCTCTACCCACTTCCACTTATTACGTGGAATTCTGTCACTCGGGTCGTTTCTGTCGACCACGCCCAGGAGAATTCGGTTTTTCGCGATCTCCGCAAAGGATCGCCCTGGCTGCACGCGTTTTTGCTTTGCCGAGGGGTCGGAGGGAACGTTCTGGGAGCGCTCCCTCTTAGGTGGAGGTCGCTTTTTGACCTCTGTGGGCTTGGGTGGTTTGGGGGCTTCCTTGCCGAAATTTTGGCAAAACGGATTTAGCCCATTCCACCTTCTTCATCCACTCAGCCGAAGGAGCCGTTTTTGATCTCTCCTGGCTGCGTAGGATTTGACCTGCAGATCGTTTCTCTGCGTAGGTATGTTTGCCTTTACCGGTTGCCACTGGGTGCTTGCCGTCCTTGGCTGCGCCTGAAGGGGGCATCATGGCACTAGGGTCTGGAGATGGTTCCCATGGCGACGGCTTTGGGCGGCTTGCACTCAGTCGCCTCAGATTCGAGGCGGCGTTCACCCGAACCCGATCCTGCGGTGTTGGCCAGGCAGGTGGGCTCACTCGCCAACTTTGCTGCCTTAAAGTTTGTACGGCCAGACTCAGTCGTCACTGCCGTTTGGGTAGGTTTGTTTGGGAGATCCTGACTCCTTTTTATTTATTTTTGTTGACTCCATGTTATTCCCACGAGTTGCGGAGAAAAGGAGGGTCCACCCGGGCGGAGATCCGCGACGCCCGGGTAAGGCTTCTTAGAACAGGGGGTCGTCAGGTACCCTGTGCTCTACGTTTGAGACTGAGCTATTTTGTGACCCGGGCCCTCAGTCAGGCTGACTCTCGGCACGGGTCGAATGACACCTTAGTCCGGCCCGGGACGCCCGACTACCATTTGCCAGCATCCTCTGACAGGGACATAACCTTGCCAGGGGACCTGTTTCCAGCCGCCCTCGCGTGGAGAGTATAGTCGCACTTCCGGGTGTATGGACAATTACGGCGCGTTCTTCTAGCAAGCTTGAAACTACACGTTATTCCCCTTGTCCATCACCCGACTGACGGCTATTACACAGCCCAAAATAACAACAGGTTATGGGCCCAGCACGCTCCAAAAAATAGTTAGAACAAGGATAGTAAAGAACTAGTGAGTTTAAATGGCAAATTTCAATTTGTGGTAAAATTGCCGACACACACATGCATGCACGAGTCCGGAGACCAAGAGAGGGCGTTTGATTGACGCAAAGTTAAGAAGCAAAATGAGTATTGCTAGTATACGCGTAGAGCACTCGGGAAAAGATACCTGGAAAATACAAATGCAGGCGTTGTTGATAAAAAATGATTCGTGGAAAAATGTCAACGGGGCTCTTTTAAAACCCGAAAAAAAACTTCGCACAGTGCTTAAGCCAAGATGCAATGTCCGATTCATTTTGGCCTTGTCGACATCGGAACTAAGGCATAATAAAAACTGCGAAACAGCAAACGATGTATGGAAAAAGCTGCATAGCACATACCAGTCTACAGTCCCAGAAGCCGTTTCCAGTATCAAATTCAAGGGCAAGGGATGTTCTCGAATTAATCCACAGCGACGTATGCGGGCCCATGCGTGTCAACAGCCACGGAGGCAGCCGTGGCTGCAGCTCAAGGAATAAAGCACGAATATTCCGTAGAATATACCCCTCAACAAAACGGTACAGCCGAACGTAAAAATCTGACATTTGTAGAAATGGCTCGCTGCATGATTTTACAGGCTGCACTTCCTGCGAGCTACTGGGCGGAAGCAGTAAATACCGCGAACTACATAAGAAACAGATGTCCTTCAAGAAGCCTATGTGGAGAAACGCCTTTCAAACTATGGCACAATCGCATACCAATCGTAAGGCATATGCAGAAATTTGGTGAAATTGCATACTCGCTGGACAAACGTTCAAAGAGTAAGTTCAGCCCGAAATCCAAGACATGTGTTTTCGTTGGATACTGCAGCGATGCCAAAGCTTATAGGCTGTATGATGTGGAAACTAAAACTTTAATTAAAAGCCGAGACGTCATTTTCACGATTATAAGTATTAAGATTTCATGGAATTTTTAATCGACCTTGAACCAGTATCAGGCGATCAAACAGAAAATGACGACCCAGATGACAATGAAGGCAATCGACCAGATGATTCCGAGATCATCTCTGTATGGCCTAAAGCAGAGTGGACGCCAATGGTACAAGAATCTGGACAGTCAGCTTAAAGAACTGAACTGAGCCACTTGCGGCCGATCAATGCGTGTACTTGAAACGTGAACGAAATGGAATCTTAATAGTATCGCTTTACATAGACGATCTAATAATAGCGACCAATGACACTCAAATGCTATCACAGTTGAAGCATGAATTTTCGAACAAGTTCCAGATGAAGGACTTGGGCAAGCTATTTTATTGTTTGGGCATAGAATTTAAACAAAGCGAAGACAAGACAGAGTTCACCATGGCCAAATCTAAGTATATAGCAGACATCCTCAAACTTTTCCACATGGAAAACTGCAAGCCTGTAAATACGCCAATCAACACGAGCGAGAAATTGTGAACAGGAATGTGCCCAACCACCGAAAGCGAAAAGGAAGAAATCTTCAGTGTGCCATATCAGAGTTTGATAGGAGCCCTAATGTGGTTGTCAGTATCAACGCGACCTGATATTGCATTTGCAGTGAGCGCACTGAGCCAATATAAAACCAATTTTGGGAAACAACACTGGATCGCTGCAAAAAGGGTATTACGCTATTTAAAAGGCACTCAAAACCACTGCTTGCATTATAAACGAAGTGGTCAAGACCTAGAGGGCTACGCAGATGCTGACTGGGCCGCCAACATTGACGATCGCTGATCTTTCACTGGTTTTGCCTTAAAGTTTGCAAGTGCAGCAATATCCTGGGAGGGTCGAAAGCATCGGACGGTTAATGCAACCGAGCACAGAGGCGGAGTACATGGCTCTGTCTGACTCCTCGAAAGAAGCGGTTCATCTTAGAAGCTTCCTCAAAGAAATTTTTGGGGTAACTAAAGACGAGTGTCATCCATAACGACAATCAAGGAGCTGATCAACTTGCTCGCAACCCCGTATTCCACAAACGGACCAAGCATGTTGACATCTGCCACCATTTCATCCGAGAGCTGGTTGAAGAGGGAACTATATCCGTAAACTACATCCCAACGACCGAGATGCCAGCAGACATATTGACGAAAAGAATTGGAGCCTCAAAACACAACACCTGTAACACCTGGGTATACGTCCAGCCGATCAACAACTTACCAATTGAGGGAAAGTATTGGAAATACTGTGGCGTCTCGTAGTGTAGTGGATAGCGCAACTACCTGTCAAACACGAGGTCGTGGGTTCAAACCCCACCCATAACGGGAGCATGGCCACACAATCTTTCATCTCAAGGAATTACTTCTCTAGTTTTTAGAAAGTATTATTCCATCCAAAAAATGCATAATGCAACAATCTTCGGCAACTTTCCCTTGCCAAACCGCCTCACCCCCTACCTCTACGCTATATGGAGTAAAGCGGGGTCCCCCCACATAGTTACAAAGTGCACCCTGTGTTCTGCGAACAGCAACAACACCCAGCAGGGCCTGACGCGTTACCAGACTGTTCGCTTTTCTACGACTAGCAACATCAACGTAGACGCCACTCCCCGATGACGTCAGGTGGCAGCCCCACCACTGGGTTAAGCCGCATCTGGCCAATCACCAGACCGGTCGAAAAACCTATACCGATTACCGAAACAAATACGAGAAAATTAGGCTCTCGTAGAAGCCCTAAGTTCCCGAGAGGAATAGCATAGAATTAAAAAAAAAAACATTGGAAATACAATTGGCAGCACATTAATCGGCACGTTACATATCGTATACCTTAATATATATCGCATAATTGTAATCCCTATGTATGACACTCTCTTTCATCTCTATCGCCGACAACGTGTAAAACATCTCACAACACTTAATCCTTAAATAAAGTTATTACTCAGCCCAAAATAAGAACATTTGGCTTCCTATTTTTTGATGGCGCCTCAACACCCTCGAGTTCCCAGAGTCGCTAAATACTGCGATCAATGGTGGTGGTGTTGAGATCCAAGCAGATTGATGATCTGCCAGTTACAACCCATCCAAACAATGTTTTTCACAGAGAATCAAAAATGCTTCGGTTCGCAGTAACAAATTAATATGGCGCGGTTGGGTAAATTTATCGTCCGCTAGCGGAGTGTTATCTGGAAGATTCCACGCAGTGTCGTCGATATCGATGTCAGGCTGGTAGGTGATGTGCGACGTAACGCAGAGATTAGCAGACAACTCAAAGGATGACATGCGAGATTTAATTGACATCTGTTTGTGACTGACCAATGCTTCGTACTTCGATGTGCCTTTTCCGCCGCTGCGCGAAATCCTCCGTTATAAAGTGCACCTGGGAACAGGAATCGAGAAGCGCCCTTCCGATCTTGTAGGTTCCTGATGCATCCTTTACGAGAACCACTGCGATTGCCAGTAGGACCTGTGATTTGTGTGTGTGTTTGTAGCTGCTTTTGATATAGATGCTGGAAATGCTGTTGGTTGTGGATGAGAGCTTTGTAAAGAATGGTTATTGTGTAGAAGTGAATGATGAGCCCGGTTACATGTGTGACAACGATTCCTCGATGAGTAGCTTGCGAGGTGATGGCCGCCGCACAGGCAATTTAAGCAGATTGGGATTTTACCAAATGAAAGCACCGAAAGTGCTTGTTTAAAGTACGCTTCCAAGATACATAAACGACATTGAAGTTTAGCTCGGAATGATGAAGACTCAGTCGGAGTCCCTTGTTAATTTTTGTGCCTAAACTGCGACTTTTTGGTCGACCAAAACGAAATGAATACAGTGGCGGTACAAAGGGTACGGAGCGATTGACGTAGGCATCAGCAGCGGGAGTAGAACGACTGCGAGACCGCAGACACACGAGCAAAAAGAGCGCGAAAGAAAGATGTGAATAGGACCGTTGCATTTATGCGAATGGGTGTGTCTTTATCCGTTAACAATTTTTGCTAAATTTGGAAATGCGTGTAGAAACTTACTTATTAATATTGTTACGCGAGACTTTATGTTATGCCAAATATTGTGTGTTTAGCTATTGAGCTTTTTCAATAGCTGTTGCGAATAATAAATAGCCGAAGAAAGTTTGTTTATTTTCCGATACTGTTTATTTTGCGAATTGTTTACGGCAGCTAGGGCCGACAAAGAGCTATATCGAATACACAAGTTGAGTCTTTGCCGAAAAACGAAGAAGTGACAATTGGCGGGACAGACAGCCGAAATGTAGCGCCCAAGCTTAACGTAGGTAGATAACAAAGAGAACAAGGAATGAACGCCGTACAGATAAATGCGTGCGAGAATAGCGGTTTGCACTATGGGCATCGCAACTGCTACCACAGACTATTTCGGCTTACAATATTAAGAGTATGAAATTAGTCTACTGCACAGTTTTGGCGGCTGAATGACCCAACATCCTCCCCCTGTTGGAAGCTTGGCTTCCAACAGAGTCCTCAAGGAGAAGCAGACACAGCTTGTTCACTGCCCGCCTTATTACTCCAGACGCGGTCCTCAAATCTGCAACTCGAGCGACGCCGTCTCTGCCAGGAATCAACTGCATGACTCTCGCTAAAGGCCATCTCATTGGGGGTAGATTCTCGTCCTTAACAACAACGACGTTGTCCACGGCTACGCCAGGCTTTGGGGTGCGCCACTTGGAGCGGTGCTGAAGCAACGTCAAGTACTCTTCCTTCAATCGCGACCAAAAGATTTGCTGAAGAATCACAAAAACCATGCACCTCAAGACCAGACTCTGCGCTAAACACGAACCGAGGGAAATTAACATGACTTATTATTTCAAAACTGCGACATATATCAAACCATTTCGTGTTATGAGTTTCCGGGAGGCTTTCATCCCAGGACAGCTTTTCCTTGCAGAGCTGCTGCAAAAAGATTTTACACCTTGTGATTACAGGACCGACCAGGCCGAGAGGATCGTAAAATTTAGCAATCGCAGACAAAACAGAGCGCCTGCAGGGTCTCAATGGCGACTGAAAGGCAGAGAACGAAAACAATAGCTGGTCGGAGGCGGGATCCCAAGCGAGACCTAAAGTTTTGGTGAAATCGCTACCATCTTCAAACTTCATGAACGACTCCTTGTCTTCGGCGGGCACACCCTCCAGCACAAGCGGAATGTTAGAGCACCATTTCCTTAGCTTGAGCTTGCCCTTCGCAAGAATGCCAGCCGTCTGCTGCATTATGCTGATAGCATCCTTTACCGTGCCGGAGCCGGAGATAAGATCATCCACGTAAAAATCGCGCCGAAGGATTTCTGATCCAATGGGAAAAGATGCCTGCTCATCGATTGACAACTGCTGCATAGCCCTTACGGACAAGAAGGAGACTGGTTTGGTGCCGTACGTAAATGTGTCGAGTTTGTATACTTGAAGGTCATCGATCGGTGAGTCCCTCCATACAATGCACTGCAAATAGCTATCTTCTTGCGAGACCCTTACACATCGGTACATTTTACATATGTCTCCTGTAACGGCAACTGGGTGTGAGCGAAATCGAATTAGGATGTGAAATAGCTTGGGCTGGATATACGGGCCAGCCATTAACACATCGTTAAGCGAGTAACCAGTGGAAGTGGCAGCTGATCCGTCAAACACAACGCGAAGCTTGGTGGCAGTGCTATCCTCCTTCATGACGCAGTGATGTGGTAACAAATATCGGCACGAGCTGACCTCGGAGGCAGGCACAGGCGACATATGTCCCAGATCACGATATTCCTTCATGAACGCCGCATATTTAACCCTCAAGCCAGGGTGCTTTGTAAGCTTCCTTTCCAGCGACAAGAATCTCCGCAAAGCCTGAGGCTTTAGCGGCAACCGTACCGAGTAATCGCCAGCTGGCAATCGGGTGTAATTTTTAACAAAGTGGGCCTCGCAATCTAGCTCCTCCTTAGTGGCTTGAACTATTGGGCCGGGACAATTTTCTACCTCCCAAAAGCGCTGCAGAAGTGAATCAAGTTCAACATCAATGCTGTTTTCCTTGCTGGCTGAAGAAGGAACGCGTGAAGCAATTAAGGCGCTACCACAAGGTCGCGCGCAGCCTCCAGACACAACCCAGCCCAGACGAGTTTTTTGAAGCAATGGCAGTCCTGGCAACAACTTTATCTGACCTACGCACAGCAGCTCATAAAACAGGCTAGCTCCTATTAACAGGTCAACACGCTGAGCTTTATGAAATTCCGGGTCGGCAAGCTGCAGGTTTTCTGGAATCTTCCAGTCCCCAATGTCCACATTAAAACTTGGCTGGCGATCCGTGATATTGGGAGCGATAACTGCTGTTATGCTCGTTGAGAAATCCGAAGTGACAGACCGCATCGCAATTTCTACCGAGAATCCATCAGTCGCGAAATTGGAATCCCCGATTCCAGTGACGGAGCCGGACGACCTCGACCTCTTAAGTTGCAGTTGATTTGCAAACCGAGAGGTGACCAAGTGCAGTTGAGAGCCAGAATCTTACAAGGCCCTGCAGGGAACGAACAGTCCCGACCGATTCTGCACTAGAACGGTTGCAGTGGCTAGCAGCACAAGGTCACTACCGAGATCCTGGGCAATTAGAGTAGAAGAAGTCGAAAGGCTCAGTGTGGGAGCTTGGAGACACCGGAACATGTGGCTGCGAGGAAGGCGGACCATCTAGATGGAGCAGCGTATGATGCCTGATTCCACAGGTGCGGCAGCGGCTCGAGCTGCACTGGCGTAGCTGATGACCTGCCTTTAGGCAATTTAGGCAAAGTGCTAGTCTCTTTGTCTCGCGCAGACGATCTACTGGCGCTAAGTCTCTAAATTGCGGGCAATAATATATGGCATGCTCTGCACTATGGCAAAGCATGCAACCAAGAGAATTTTGGGTGGTAGAAACTAGCGTCGAACGATTTTTGCCCACCTGAACGACTGGCGCATAGGTTGCCATGGCTCAATCCACGGCCTCCAAAGTCCTACATCGCTGCTCCAGGAATGCAGCCATCGATTCCCACGACGGAATAAGGTTGACAAAGACCGGATCCTCCAAGCGCTCCTCCCACTTAGCTTGGCTCGCCGCATCCAGCTTTTGCAGCAGCACTTGCACTATGATGCAGCCAGCGATTTGCTCAGTGGTGCCCAAACTCTTTAACGCACGAATGTGAGCCTTAAACTTGTCCGACAATTCCCGAAGCGATGCCACTGAACCATTCCGTACTACCTTTAAACCCAGAATCTCGGTGATGTGCGCCTGAAAAACGAGACGCCGATTATTAAATTTTTGAAGCAACTCTAAAGCCGCTTCGTAATTGCCGTTTGAGATCTCCAATGATCGGATAGTTTCCAGCGCTGAATCCCTCAAACATGACCGCAGATGTTGAAATTTCTCAATGTTGGAGAGGTCCGGATGGCTGTCGATTATGCTCGTGAACACGGAGTAAAAATCCGCCCAGTTTGCGTAGCCTCCGCCAAACGTTGGCAGCTGCACAGGCGGCAACGGCATCGGCCTCGGCCGCGGCTGCGTCTGATGACCACTACACTGGTGGGCCACAACACCTTCCGCAAGCGTTGAGTGCGGCGCGAAATGCACATTGCGTTTGGCTATTTCCGCGCGCACACTAGCCTTGAATTCAACGATGAATTCATCGAAACTCTCGCTCATTTCACTGCCAATTTCGTCAAAATCCAATTCCTCCAGTTCTGTATGCAGAACATTGAAGGCACTTTGCAGCTCATCAATTTGCTCCAGCCTCACCGTAAGAGTGGGTTCGTCGTATCCGCTCAGCGTCTCATTAGACAGCGACGTTTGTAGCCTCTGCAACCTGCTGAACAGCGAATTGGCTTTGCGCTTCAAAAACGTCACCCTGTTTTTGTCACTTTCAGCGGGCATAGCAACAAATCGCTTTTAATTCGGTTCAGCGGGAAGATGAGCACAAAACAAATGCCGAAAATGCAAGCGGAGTCAATGCACGTAACGATATATGTAGCAATGTATGTATGTATATATGTAATGCTAGCTCGCTTAAACACAGCCACTATCACCGAAATCACCACTCACTTGTCCAACCGATTGCGATTTAATGTATTTATATTTATTTATAAACGGGATAAGTGCATTAATTAATGCATGTAAATTAACACGATCACGTCGGGGTCACCAATGTTTAGCTATTGAGCTTTTTCAATAGCTGTTGCGAATAATAAATAGCCGAAGAAAGTTTGTTTATTTTCCGATACTGTTTATTTTGCGAATTGTTTACGGCAGCTAGGGCCGACAAAGAGCTACATCGAATACACAAGTTGAGTCTTTGCCGAAAAACGAAGAAGTGACAATTGGCGGGACAGACAGCCGAAATGCAGCGCCAAGCTTAACGTAGGTAGATAACAAAGAGAACAAGGAATGAGCGCCGTACAGATAAATGCGTGCGAGAACAGCGGTTTGCACTATGGGCATCGCAACTGCTACCACTGACTATTTCGGCTTACAATATTAAGAGTATGATATTAGTCTACTGCACAGTTTTGGAGGCTGCATGACCCAACATTGTGATTGCGGCGAAATAGAATATTGTTTAGTTTCCAAAGGATTAACCGGTTGCAAACAAATTTGGGCACGTCACGGCAAATGTTACTTATTGATATTAATTATTCTTAAAAAATTGTTTATACACTGCCCCACTTTGGTCGCCAAAATGTTTGATGCACAACGCGTTGTTAGTTTCAATGAGATTTCCGCGAGAAGAATAGTATGTGTGAGTGTTTGTAAACGACTAGTCTATTAACATAAGAGAGATTACATGAGCACGATAACAGAGTTAAATGAGTAGGTATTTCATAATGGGTAAAAATTTAAAAGTAACATTTCATATAATAAGAAGGTTAAGATCATGTTAATGAGTTTTACCGAACACCAATCGTTGTTGTAGTGAGCGGGCTGCTCACCACGATTTTGTTGTTGTTGACTTCTCTGTCCAACCGATGACGTAGAGTTCGGTTTGCACACCACGGATTTTGTTATATATTGTTTTATCCAATCATTGTCGTAGTGAGCAAACTGCTCAACAAGATGTTTTTGTTGTTCATTTTATTGAGGTATTATTCTGCACTTTTTTCGTTTACTTATTTGGAAGCGGACGTCTTTCGATAGCGCTGCGCGAAAATCTCGTGTTAACGTGGTTGTGCTGAACAGTGTTAGCGGCAAATCTGCAAAAACAAACGGTGGACTTGTGCCATAGTTCTGCGCGTAACCTAGGCGTGCTGAATGACCGCGTGTTGCAGGTGGTTAGCAAAATATATAAGTTTGCAATTCTTGCAGCTGATAAAACAGCTGACAGCGCTGCCAACTTATCTCGGAGGGCGATCATGAGCGAGTGGCGTTGCCACATCAACCGTAAGACCAAGGCTGAGGTGCGAACGTTGGGCGCGTAATTTCAAAATTAAATTCAAAATTTGATTTAATTTAATTTAAACAAATAAGTGCCACGCATAACAAGCTCGAAAAAATGAGCAGCGATCAAAAGAATGAGCGTAGAAGCTCCGTCAACCCAAGAAATGCTTGCTACTCCTATTTCTCAACTAGAGATATAGATCAAAATCAGAAGTCGACAAAGAGCAACTCGACTCTACTGACCGTCGACAGCAAGAGAGCCAGCTCTTGCTCACCCTCTCTGCTCACCCCAACTCCCGCATCATGGAGTTACCAATGCCAAACCCCATCACCGCCGGCTTCGCTGAATGAAGCTCCAACAACAAGCAGTGCTAAAATTTCTGCAGTAAACTCACCACCAATAATTAAACCAACTACCAATACTGCGAGTTCGGTCCCAAAGGCCGCACAACAAAATAAAATGGCAACAAAAACAGTTAGCCACGATAAGCAACAAGCGGGCCCGGCTATACAGACCGGTATGGACCGCTACATCCAGATTAAGCGCAAGCTTAGTCCACCCAACACGGTTGGCAATAAACCAAAGATCAATCGAACCAACAAAAGCACCGATCAAACGAGGAGCTTCAATGAAAACCGATTCTCCATCTTAGCAGAGGCGGACAACAACCAACCAGAGTTGGGGCAGGAGACCCAAAGGAAACCTAAGACCCCACCTATTTACATAAGGGAAAAAAGTTCAAGCGCCCTGGTCAACAAAATTGTTCACGTTCGCCCTTGTGTCTGGATTACAAGGTCCTGCTCTACAACTCCACTCTTAAGCCAATCTGGACGTATGGCTCCCAGCTGTGGAGGAACGCGAGCAGAACCAACATAGACATCATACAGCGAGCCCAATCAAAGATCCTGCGAACTATCACTGGGGCACCATGGTATATTCGTAACCAAAACATCCACAGGGACCACGGCATTCTCGCAGTAAAAGATGAAATAGACAAGCAAAAAGCGTCCTACAATGAAAAACTATCTGTCCACCCAAATCCTCTAGCAAGGGTCTTGACTCGGGTCTCCAGCCGAACCCGCTTGCAACGTACAGACCTTCCAACCCAGCCATAACTTGTCAGGGCCACTGTCTCAGTCTACATGACTCCTAGTTAGGTTATAGTATAAGATTTGATACACTTATTGTTAGTCTCGTAAATGAGAAGATTCAATAAATAAAAGCAAAGCATTTAAAAAAAAAAAAAAAAAAACTTATTTGGCTTCGGCAAGCTTGCTTGCTTGGATGGTATAATTTTGATTTAAGAGTTGATCATGTTTATTGGGGCTGAGTGAGTGGTGGCATTCGGCATGTTTCTGATTTGTCAAATTTATCAGATAGTCGAGCTCAGTTTGAAATTTTTGAGCAGTTGACCATGCTGGCTTTGGAGATTTAGTGAACAATAGCCATTTTAACAGCGCTATTTTCTTTTTCACCTTATTTCTTACTCAACTGCCTTTTTTCTTCCCATCTCACTTACACTACTCACTCAGGTTATATAGTAATGTATGCTGCGGTTTTTGGTTTCAGAAACGATTGGATTTCAGTACTTGTTCACTGTTCTTTAATAAATGATGATCGCTTACATTTCTTAGGGCTATGGAGCTATGCGGAGTTGCCGCCAGAGCATTTATCAATCTATATATTTATAACTTAAATATATATATATATATATTTATTTTTTTTTTTTTTTTTTTTTTTTTTTTTTTTTTTTTTTTTTTTTTTTTTTTTTTTTTTTTTTTTTTTTTTTTTTTTTTTTTTTTTATATATTTTTATTTTATTTGTCGTGTTTCGCTATTACTTCAAACGGACCCTGGTAGATAGGTTCTAACGGAGTTTTAACTCGATCAACTCTGGCGAAGACGTGTTTGCATTGATTTAGATCGGGGTGAATAAACTCTTGAGGCGTGTGACGGCGCATTGGCTTAGTAGTTGGCAGCTGCGATATAGTTTTCCGAAGAGCCTCGGTCAACTCAGACTCGGTGCGATTTTCAGTGCTTGATGAAAAAAATCCGCCAGGAACTCGTAGTGTTGTGCCGTACACCATTTCAGTTGCACTTAACCTGATGTCGTCTTTGATCGTGGTGCGTAGTCCTAGTAGGATGAGGTGCAATGCAGTGCTCCAGTTGATTGGATCAGAACATTTTATCGCAGCTTTTAATGTCCTGTGCCATCGTTCGACCATGTATGCCGTCGTGCGTAGATGTTTAAAACCAGAGATTTTAGAAAGCTCTTCGAACAGTGTGGACTCGAACTGGCGTCCTAAATCCGTTGTGATGTGGGATTCCATAGAGCGCGAACCCGCCAGAAATCTGTGCACTGGCAACTGACTGTGCTGTGATGCAATTAGGGGAATCGCAGCAGGCCATCGTGAGAAGCGATCGATGCACGTAAGACCGTATCGATATCCGTTCGAAGAGGGCAGTGGGATAACAATATCTATATTGATGTGCTCGAAGCGAACGTCGCAGGCGGCATACTCTCCAAGTGGCGATTTGGTGTGGAGCTGGACTGCGTCTTTTTGGCACGGGATACAAGAACGTTCGATTTTGGCGACATCCTTTGCCATGCGAGGCCAAACGTAGTGCTTGCTAACTAATTTGTTCGTTGCCTTAACTCCTGGATGGCATAGCGAATGTAGGCCCTGGACTACCGTTGGGCGTAGGCACCTGGGCACGAACAAGCGTACTTGTTTATTGTTAACGTGACAGTTCATTTGTTTGTTTGAGCCTGGAATAAACTATTTCGTTAGTGATATGGTTTTTTCCGGGTCAGACTTAAGCAGAGATTGTAGTTCGTCATCGCTTTCCTGTTCTAGTGCCATCTCGTCAAAATCTATGTGTTTGATGGCGTCGATGCGTGAGAGAAGGTCAGCGACGATGTTTTCCTCTCCCGAGATGTGCTGAATTGGCTAATAAAATCCAGTTGCCGGGCTTTCCCACTATTTTGAATGAAAGCGAACATCAGTGGCTTATGGTCGGTGAAGATTACAAAATTTCTGCCCTCCAGTGCGTACTTGAAATGCAGAATGGCCTGATAAACAGCGGTGAGCTTTCTATCGTAGGTGCTGTAATTCTTTTGCGCCGATGAAAATTTCTTTGAGAAGAAACACAGTGGCTGTGTTTGTCCGTTGACGATCTGATGTAACTCTGCACCCATAGCGTCGTCCGATGCATCGGTGGTCAACGTTACTTGAGAATTTGGTGCCATGTAGTTCATCAACGTAGCATTTGCGAGCTTGTTTTTACAGGCGTCGAACGCGTGATCGGCTTCTGTAGACCAGCGTATCGGAGTTTTGTCGTTTTTCTTATTACCTTGAATCAGTGTCTGGAGTATGTGTTGATTATCAGCAGCACGTGGGATAAACGGCCGATAGAAGCTGATCATACCCAGAATCTTTTTCAGATCCTTAGCGATAAGCGGTTTTTTAAAGTGACGAATGGCTTCCACTATAGATTCAAATGGTTTTAAGCGTGAATTGCGACTTTCCGAACTGACACTTCTCGAAGTTCACGGTGAGCTGTGCAGTTCGGAGGCGGTCGAGGACTATAAAGAGGTGCGTCTCGTGCTGCGCTGCGGATTCTGAAGCGATCAAAATGTCATCGATGTATGCGAAAGCAAAATCGAGGCCCTGTATGACTTCGTTTATGTACCGCTGAAAAGTCTGCGCTGCATTTCGCTAGCCGAACGTAATGAACAAGAATTCGAATAACCCAAAAGGCGTGATAATGGCTGTTTTGGCTCGACAGGGATCTGATGATATCCTTTTTGCAGGTCTATTTTAGAAAATATATCTTTAGCGTATATAATGCTCGTTACATCCAGTATGTACGGAATCGAATATCGATCAGGCACTGTTACGTTGTTTAGAGCTCGGTAGTCTCCGCATGGACGCCATTCTCCGTTCGCTTTTTTTACCATGTGTAAAGGGCTGGACGACATATTCCTTTATCCAAAAAATAGGAAAGCTCGCTCTGTGCTGCTTTGAGTTTGTCTGCTGCCAGTCGTCGTGCACGAGCGTGAGTGGGCGGCATTTCTGGGCGTCGCTACCGAATTTGCTGTGGTACCAACACTTGCTTGCGGTTTGACCTGCGTCTTGGGTTGTGGCGCTGCTGCTGCGCCTTGTTGATGTGGACCGATTGTTCTTGCGAGAACTGTTTTTGAGTAGGGCGTTTATCTGTTGCTCGATGCGTTCTAAACGATCGTCAACATCAGTGTTGCGGGGTGGCAAAGACATAGAACTGTAGTCAAGCGTGCGTACATTGTGAAAGTCGCCCACATCTACTACTTTATCTGCCAACTTAGCCAAGTCTGATAGGTTGGCGTCCGATACCTGCAAGATAGTTTGCACTTGTGCTGGTAAGCGCTGCATCCAAAGTGCTTTAAGAAGCTTTCGTTAACTTTATCTGCGGCGAGCGAGCTTAACTCATTAAGCAAGTGTGAAGGACGCGTATCACCAAGGTCGATCTCCGATATTAACTTCTGGATTTTCTTCTGTTCGCTTTTACAGAAGCGTTCCAGAATGCAAGATTTCAAATTTTCGTATTTACCTACGCTTGGCTGGTTGACGATTGCGTCGGAAATTCGAGCCAAAACTGGTTCTTCGATTGATGCCAGGACTGTGTTGAACTTTGTGTCATCAGAAACTATTCCAGCCAAAATAAATTGGGCTTTGATTTGAGACAACCATAATTCGGGGTGCTCGGGCCAAAACGGTGGTATTTTTACAGCCACGCGGTTGATTGCGGCGTCGGGATCGTGAAAAACGTCAGCGTCGCCTCCCATGACGTCGTTGGTTGCCAAAATTGATGCAGATTTTCGAGTGTATGTATATAGTGAAACACGTCGGGGTCACCAATTTAATGTGTATCGTACACAGAAATAAGTTTTAGTATTTATTCACGAATTTACATAGACTGATTATATTAATTATAAGAGACAAAGCTAAGAAGCAGCGAAGGATGCCGTGGTCGTCGAGAATAGTGATGATAGATTCGCCTAGGGAAGGCCTCTCGCGATCTCGACACTCGTGTAAGCTATCGAGTTCGATCACACTATTATAAGCGGCTGAGAGCTGCCACATATATTTATTATTTTCGCCTATTATCGGGCCTCCCAAATTGTGTTAAAACAGTTGTATTAAATTTTTAAGCCTCGTTCTGGTATTTCCGATAAATATTTAAAAAAAAAAAATGTTTTTAGTTTTTAAATTTAATTTTTAATTCATTAGTTTTTATTTTGACCCAAACCCCAAGCTGTAAACATCACAACACTATTTTTATCTGTATTGATAAATTTTATTATTAATTATATCTCTAGTCATTAAGAACATGAAGTACTTTAAAAACAAATGATTTCTTATTAGGATAGTCTAACAAAAGAGACTTTGATATTTCTGTAAGATCATAATTTAGCTCGCTTTGCTTTTGAGATACCTGTTGAAATGTCAACTCAGAACGAAGTGTTACTTGCTGTGCTTTTAATGTATTGAGCTTTTTATAAGCTTTTGCTCTCATCTGTTTTCGTATTATTTGCTCCAAATTAGCATGTTTAGCTAATATTCCTTCTTCTATTCGATCCTGAATGCTGGCGTCCTCCTTAATGATATCGTTAAGATCTGTCTGAATTCTACGGAGCATATAAATCATACGTTCAATTTTATTAATGTCATCAATTAATTGCTTTTCCGATAAAAATGTTATTTCATTACTTATCAGCTTAGTCCTATTGTGAACTTCATCAAGTCTAACCTGAATTTGAGAAGCATTTTTTATCTGCTTAAAGTTTGTTTGTAAGTGCTCCTTGACGGATGCATTGACAAAGATTTGTTCACGATGCATAACGCAATGATCTAGGTCTAAAACAAGACTTTCCTGGGCTCGTTTAAGTTGACTATATCTTATATTCATGCGGTGTATTTCAGTTTTCATCAGACCTATTTCACCTTTTACAGATCGCTCTATTTTCGCCCATTTAATAGTTTCTTCAAGCATTTTGTATTTTGTTTCCCATGATAATGTTTCCCTATGGTTGTCTATTACAAAATCTTTGTAAAGTTCAATTTCGTTTTGTAGCTCAATAATTTTTCCTTCCAATTTTAGAATTTCAAGCTCTGTAATCTACAAAAAAATACTATTATTTATAAATCGAATTAGTAAGCCGTAAAGTATACCTTAAGTTTTTGAGTTTGCTCAGCCTGTTCATGATCGAATTCACTCTCCTCTACATCATGGTGAATCCTCTTTTTATATATTTTGTCGTTAAGTAGTTCCAATTTCGATGTATATTTTTTAATAAATATTTGTAATTCCTTTGCTTTTCTATATGATATTTCCAGCTCTTGGTCACTTTTTAATGACTTTTGCCTTATAATGGATAGTTCTAAAAACAAAAGAAAATAAATTATTAGTTGATTAAAAATTACAGAACGTGCTTGAGTTCTTCTCCGCCCAAGTACAGAAGCATACAGCATGTATATTTATACCCGTTACTCGTAGAGTAAAAGGGTATACTAAATTCGTTGAAAAGTATGTAACAGGCAGAAGGAAACGTTTCCGACCATATAAAGTATATATATTCTTGATCAGGATCAGTAGCCGAGTCGATCTGACCATGTCCATCTGTCCGTCCGTCTGTCCGTCCGTCTGTCTGTCCGTCTGTCCGTCCGTCTGTCCGTCTGCCCGTCCGCCCGTCCGTATGAACGTCGAGATCTCAGAACTATAAAAGCTAGAAAGTTGAGATTAAACAAACAGACTCCAGAGACATAGACGCAGCGCAAGTTTGTTGCCACGCCCACTCTAACGCCCACAAACCGCCAAAAACTGTCAGTGCTGAAGAAGCGCAAGTTTGTCGATTCTATAATACATTATTATTAATAAGGAAATGTGGCGCCCAAACGTGTGGAGCCTTAGTAGAAAAATAATTTTTTTATTAAGACTTGCGAATAAATAAATTTATTTTCTTTAACTTCAGTTATCAAGAATTCTCGGATTACTGTTAGGTAAATATTAGTATTCCTAGCTGTCCAGACTTAAATCGGGCTGTACCTAGCAAAAAAATGATTTTTTATTAGGAATCCCAGATAAATAAAGTCTTTCTTTCTTTTATCTTTTATCTGAATAATTCTTGGAAAACATTTGAGGTGAATATCAGTATTCCCAACTGACCAGTGTTACAAAGAAGCTAAAGATTCTTCCTAAAATGTAGGTGAGATTACAAGGTGTCTATTTAAAATGAGGAAAACTGAGGTGGTCATCGAAGGCTCATCTTCTGTCCCAGATTATAGCACTAAGTCATTGAACTAAGTCTACTCAAAAACTCAACGCTACGGAAAATACTGGCAATTTCTTCCGAGTCGTGCCATTGCCAGAGAGAGTTAATGAAAGCTTTCCTTTATTCTTTATTTTCTAGAAGTTTTATTTTTTTTGATGGTATTCTGGAATACATGCGTTTCTGTTTCTGAACAAATCGCTGTCCGAATTCGAAATCCTGAAATATATCTTCCCTCCTTGAATAGGTCAAACCTTAACAAAAGCCTATTACTTTCCAATCTTTCAATTTCTTAGAAAATTAATTATCATTAAGAAAACGATACCTTGCGATACGTGCGACATCTAGTATTGAGTTCGGTAAATACATATACATATTTTTGATTAATTTATCATATTTTACTTTTCGAATTTTTGGGTTGAATTATCGAAACATTTTCTTTCTTTAATTACAAAACAAAGCATCAATTTCAAAGAGAACAATTTCGATTGTAGTTGGTTAACCGTTGTCGTAACGTGAATATTTTAATTTTTTTCGCACTCAAACCAGATTTTTGGATCTTGTGGGAATGATGGGGTTAGACCGATCTCCTGAAAGAGGAACTGAATCAAGCCCAAAGGTAGTTTGTCCGTTATGTACAGCAGCTATAAATCCTGCTGAGGTTTTTATAACCAGTTATCAACACGAGTTTCATAAGCGGTGTATAGAAGCTTATTGGAAGAAGAGCGTACAATGTCCTGTGTGTAAAATAGCTAGTAGACCAGAGATCCCGAAGCCCAAAGAAGCAACTTAGAGACCAACTCGAAGTGGGTCGAGAAAACGACAGCCCGTAGATACAGTTGGACAGCAAGTCTCAGATAATATAGCTTCGACCTCGGGACAAAGTACGCAAGCTAATAACATTGGGGCCAGCAATTCGAATAGTTTAACAGATAATGCTATGATATTACTAGCTATGGAACAAAGGTTATTAGCTACGCTTTCGGAGAAGATGACTGATTTAATTCAGAATTCCATAATCGATACTATAACCAGGGTGTTAGCAAGCAGCAGTGGTGGTAATGACAATTCTCAGAGGGAACATTCTTCACGTCGATCGCTTAGCAATGATAGGGTCGAAACAAGAAATGAAACCGGTAGCAATTCAAGGCAAGTCCTATGGGCTCCGGCTCTCCCGCTTCACAAAGAAGCACTACGTCCGATTTGGTAAACCGACCAGATAATAGAGTAAATACTCTAACACGAGAGACGTTAGACAATAATGTCGATCTGCTTTGCAAACATGCCAGCGTACTTTTTGAAGGAAAAAGCCATTGAGTTTTATTGGCGTTATCATAAAGCGCACGGCGATATTCAGTGGAATTCTTTCTGCACAGCTTTGCGTCTCCAGTTTCGCGATAGCAGAGACGATTGAGATATCGAAGAATTAATCAGGAATTCTAAACAAAAGCAAAACGAATGGAGCATCCTTGGACTACGAGTAAATTAATTCGAGTTCTCAGAAACAATTTGCGTCCAGAGATAAGACATGAGATCTTAAACATTGATATTAAGACGGTTAAGACAGATTTGTCGCAGGCGCGAAACCTTCTTAGCCGATGTTAAGCGGGTTAGCGGCTACGTGCGAAGCACTCCGTTTAAACGGGAAGTGGCTGAATTTAGTCAGGAGTGTGATACGCAGCTAGAATCAGAACCTGAAAATGAGGCTGATGTCGAAGCGTTCTTCTTATTATACTGGAATTGCCGCAAGGAAGGACACCTATATCAGGATTGCGTATCGGAGAGAAGAATATTCTGTTACGGTTGTTGAGCTGCAAACATTTACAAGCCAAGTTGTAATAAGTGTTCAAAAAACTCCAAAGCCGGCACGTCGAAGTCGCAATTCAAACAGAAGACTTCGATTGCCTCCCGGAGCCAATCCACAATGACCGAAGAGTAAGAGATGCAGCAAATGTTGCACAACCTCCAACAACCACCTGCTAGTTCTTTGCTACATAGCAAAATCCAAACATTAAAGAAAATTAAACATAAAGAGAGAATTATGTACAAAATTTTAGAAAACGAAAGGAAAACGAATAAAAGCATTCTGGCAAAATGTCAAGAACTGTAGAATTGGATTCAATTATATAAAGTCACTACCTGAAGGACCAAAAGATCCTCGTCCGTTTTTGCCAATTCGGTTGTTTAATCGTTCCGTTTACGGTCTGATAGACTGTGGCGCATCGGCAAGTTGTGTAGGAGGTAACTTAGCCCGTGAAGTAGAAGCTGCAGGAAACTATAAGGCCATTAATAGTAGTGCTACAACGGCAGACGGCCGATCACAGCAGATACGAAGACATATTTAAACAGAGGTAGAATACGGCGAAGAAGGTTTTTAAAATTTACATCGTACCGTCACTTAAACAAGATCTATATTTAGGGATAGATTTTTGGAAGCTTTACTATTTACTTCCCAGAAGACTTATCATATCAGAGCTAGATTCAACTGAAGTTGATTTCAAAGTTAAAGTTGACCAACATAAGCTATCCGAGATGGATAAGGCGAGGCTAACGAATGTGATGAATTGTCTTTCGTCATTTAGTCAAGATGGTCTGGGTAAGACCAACCTTATATCGCATTCTATTGATGTAGGTATGGCAAAGCCAATAAAACAACGCCATTTCCCTGTTTCACCAGCCGTAGAAAAGGCAATGTGTTCCGAGATTGACAGAATGCTACAACTAGGAGTGATAGAAGAGTCTGACAGTTCTTGGTCATCTCCAATCGTTATGGTAACGAAACCTGGATGCATATCCTCTGCCTCAAATTAGTGGCATTTTGAGTAGGTTGCCGAAGGCCGAGTACATAACTAGCCTTGATCTAAAGGACGCTTATTGGCAAGTGCCTTTAGAAAAAGCTTCGCGTGACAAGACGGCGTTCACCGTTCCTGGTAGACCCCTCTATCAGTTTAAAGTTATGCCGTTCGGGCTATGCAATGCCACAAGTACAATGTCTCGTTTGCTGGACAAAGTGGTGCCAGCTCATCTTAGAAACGAGGTGTTTATTTACCTAGATGATCTGCTGGTGGTTTCATCAAGTTTTGAAAGGCACCTCGAAGTGCTAAGAGAGGTAGCGCTACAGATAAGACGTGCAGGTTTGACGATCAATATTGGCAAAAGTCACTTCTGCATGTTGAGAGTGCGTTACCTAGGTCATATAATCGGAGATGGAGGAATCCGTACCGATCCAGAAAAAGTAGCCGCAATTAGGAATTTTCCTTTGCCTAAAACGTTGCGCAGTCTGCGAAGTTTCATGGGTTTATGTGGCTGGTATCGCAAGTTCGTTCCTAATTTTGCGTCTCTTGCTGTTCCTTTAACTGATCTGATGACCACGAAAAGAAGATTCAGTTTGACTGAAGCAGCAGTAGAATCTTTTGAGAAGCTAAAGCAATGTCTTAGCGAGGCTCCTGTTGTATGCAGTCCAGATTTTTCGAAACCGTTCGCAATACATTGCGATGCGAGCAAGACCGGAGTTGGAGCTGTATTAGTGTACGTTTCGGAAGAAGGAGATGAGCGTCCTATTGCCTTCATTTCAAAAAAGTTAAATAAGGCGCAACAAAATTATACCGTCACAGAGCAAGAATGTCTCACCGCGATCGTGGCTCTTAAAAGTTTTAGGGCGTACGTGGAAGGACATAGGTTCAAGATCATAACTGATCATGCGTCACTAAAATGGTAAATGTCTAACCATGACCTTAATTCGCGCCTAGCTCGATGGGCTTTGGCCTTGCAAAGGTATGATTTCGCGATTGAGCATCGGAAAGGTTCGATGAACGTAGTTCCGACTCCTTGTCTCGGGTTAACGAAGACGCGGTAGCTGCAATTAACTTGCGGGAGGGACTTCTCGTTGATCTAAATTCTGACCACTTTAAATCAGCGGAATACACCGAGTTAGTGCAGAAAGTGAGCGCAAATCAGAAGAATTTTCCTGATCTTAGGACCGATAGGGGTTACATTTATCGGAAGGCTGAGCATTTGACAGGAGAGCAGGTGCACGACGAATATGCCTGGAAGCTATGGGTACCTAAGGAATTGGTCTCTGAAATACTGTCTCGTGCTCATGATAGTTCATTGTCTGCTCATGGTGGGATACACAAGACCATTGAGAGAGTTAGACGTTATTATTTCTGGCCTGGACTTGTAGCAGGCCTATATAAATGCGTGTGAGGTGTGCAAAACCACAAAAGCACCTAATTACGTTTTGCGACCACCGTTAGGAAAAGCGCTTGAGAGTCAAAGGATTTTCCAACGCTTATTTATAGACTTTCTTGGACCTTATCCAAGGTCTAAAAGTGGGAACATAGGAGTTTTTATCGTCCTTGACCATTTCTTCAAATATGTCTTTCTTAAACCAGTTAAGAAGATAGATTCAGGTGTTGTCATATCTTGAAGGAGAAATATTTATGTCATATGTCACTCCCGAAACGATAGTGTCAGATAATTGATCTCAATTCCGTTCACACGCTTTTCAGAAGTTAATGCAGCAGTATGGCATTACTCATACATTTACTGGTGTACATTCGCCACAGGCGAACGCCTCCGAGCGCGTTAACCGATCAGTTATCGCTGCAATTAGAGCATATGTGAGACCCGATCAAAAAGGCTGGGACGAATACTTAAATAAGATTAGTTGTGCGTTGAGATCGTCCTTACATTCAAGCCTAGGAACTTCTCCTTATTATATGGTTTTCGGGCAACACATGGTTACCTCTGCTTCTACGTACTCTTGGTTGAGGAACCTCAACCTATTGGATGATCGATCTTTGAAGTTGTGACGTTCAGCCGTGCCTCGGGTAGTCAGGGCTGGCCAGGGTCGTCCAGGAAATTTCTTTGTTTCAGGACAGTGGTGCTAGAGAGGAATCCCCGACCCGAGTCCCAGTGATAATGCGCAGAGTTAACCTTAACTAGGCTTAAATAAAGACACAGAGTTTATTCATTCCTTTTCTCGGTTAAAATAATTACATATAACTGTACGGGGCTCCCTCGGCCTAGTTTCCGGCTTCCACAGCGAGGCTCTTCGTACCTCGCGTCTTCGTCCGGGGACGCGGTCTTCCGTACGCGGACGCTCCGAATTTCTTCGAATCAACGTAAGCAGATGTTGTTGGATCCTGAAGTCGGCGTAGAGAATTATACGGGACCCTGAAGTCAGCGTAGAGAATTATACGGGACCCTGAAGTCAGCGTAGAGAAGTATGTAGGACCCTGAAGTCAGCGTAGAGAAGTATGTAGGACCCTGAAGTCAGCGTAGAGAATTATATGGGACCCTGAAGTCAGCGTAGAGAATTATATGGGACCCTGAAGTCAGCGTAGAGAATTATACGGGACCCTGAAGTCAGCGTAGAGAATTATACAGGACCCTGAAGTCAGCGTAGAGAATTATGTGGGACCCTGAAGTCAGCGTAGAGAATTATGTAGGACCCTGAAGTCAGCGTAGAGAATTATACGGGACCCTAAAGTCAGCGTAGAGAATTATATGGGACCCTGAAGTTAGCGTAGAGAAGTATGTAGGACCCTGAAGTCAGCGTAGAGACGTAAGCAGGACCCTGAAGTCAGCGTAGATACGTAAGTAGGACCCTGAAGTCAACGTATAGACGTAAGCAGGACCCTGAAGTCAGCGTAGATACGTAAGTAGGACCCTGAAGTCAACGTATAGACGTAAGCAGGACCCTGAAGTCAGCTAGGGCGGGGTATATACGTAGGGGTTGAGCTTACCCTCCAATAGTTACCACTTGCTGATCCCGGTCCTGATCTTGCTGCTTTCCCGCTCGCTGGTGACTTCCACCTCGGTCGACTCCGACCACCGACTGATCATTCTGAGACCAGCCGCCCGCTTTATATAGCCCTTGGCTTAGTGTGCCCGTATGTCCGTATGTCCGAATTGTCCGACTTAGTGTGGCCGGGTTTCGGGGTTAGTGTGCCCCTCTAGTTATTTGGGCGCGCGTGCGCGCCTTGTTTGAATTTGAACTTGTTTATGATGATTATTTATTATGTTTTGGTTTTGTCTATTATTATGTATTATGTCTTATTTATTATGTATCATGTATCATGTATTAGGTATTATTTATTATTTATTATGTATTATTTATTATGAATTATTTATTATTTATTATTGTGCGCGGCCGCGTCACACTCCCCCCTCCTTTGGGAAGTGACGCTTCACCGTCACATAATTGCCACGGTTTGATATGATGCGCCACCACCTTTCTCCGTCTTTTTCTAGCCATCGCCGTTGGGTCCTTGGGTTTGTGCGCCAGGTTTGCCGTTATCTTTGCCATTACTTCGTCCGATATCCTGGCTCCGGTTGGCACTGTCCACCCCAACTCGTTGGTGGTCTCAGTGTGGAGCTCTAGTATATCCCTGTCCGGCGACGCAGATTCCACGGCTCTCGTCTCGTAGTCCTTCCGGGTTGGCGGAGTGCCCGCTGCTACCCTGATCGTGCCTGTTGTCGGTGTCGTACGGGCCTGTGCTTGTTGGTTCAGCGCCCGCCGTTCGCCTGGCTCCCGGCTTCTCCTCGGGTGTTCCCCTTCAGCCCTCGGGAGGTGCGCCACTCTGGTCCGGCCCATTCGGACGTTCCCCGTCATCGACTGGGCCCTTCCTTCCTGGCTCGCCTCCCTTGGGTCTGCTCCGCCAGTGGTTCCCGTTGGGTGGTTGATCACTCCGCTCAGGCCCGCTTGGACGGTCTCCGTCTGCGTCGGTGCCCTTGCGGGATGACTCGCCCCCCTCCGGGCTGGTGGTCCTCGGTTCTGGAATGATCGCCTGCGCCGCTTCGGCCTCCCTGGACGGTATCCGTCTGCTTGGGAGTCGCCGCGTCGTGCCTCGTCGGTCGCCGAGGAGGTGCCAATTTTGGTGGCGCCGTCCTTTTCCGGACTGTACCGTAGGCGGTTGGCTCGATCATCTTGGTCCTGCTTGTTGCTGCTGCTGCTCTGGTGAGGTTCTCCTTAAACCGTTTAACGCTGGTCTCGAACTTCTGCATCGCTCAGCCGATCGCCTTCTGTGACTCCGTCTGATCCTGGCTCTGATTATATAGGCCTTTCGGTTGCCTTAGTGTGCCTGCCTTCGATTCTCATTTCTCCCTCTTTTTAGTGTGCCCGTCGGTGGGGCCATTTTGAGTTCCTTTTTCGCGCTTTCCTGATCTGATATATGTATTCTTATCGCCTATCGAGTTTTGTTCCTTTGCACAGATATATCGTTCTCCTGTTCGAACCCTCTATGATGGTTGTCCGTGCTTATGTGTGGTTTGGTGTCTCCGATGTATACTCGTTTTGTCTTTCGCGTTTTCGGGTCCTTGACTGACAGTATTACCGGGGACACAAACTCTACCACTTTCCATGGTCCGTCGTATTTTGGGGCTAGCTTGGCGTTGAATTTTTCCGCTGCGTTGGATAAGTGGTGTGTTCTGCACCACACTAGTTCTCCTCTCGCTGGTTTCCATTCCCTTTTTCTTAAGTCGTAGTGCCGTCTCTGTTGTTCTGCTGCTTTTTCCATGTGGCCTGCCGCTTCCTTCCTCAAGTTTCCTATCCGTTTCCACCTTTCCTCCAAGCTTTCCTCTTTCAACCCGGACCCTTCCGTTTCTTTGTCGAACACTGTGTTGGGTACTCGTAGTTCCTTTCCCAGCACTATCTGAGCCGGGCTGTACTTTGTGGACTCCGACGTGCTGCTATTGAAAGCCAGCATTCGTTCTGGTATTTTATCATCCCAGTTTGTCTGGTCCTCGCCTGTTATTTGGGCGATCATTGTTTTTATGGTACTATTGGTTCTTTCCGTGGGGTTTTCCTGCGGAGTGTAAGGGGCCGTGAATTGCTGTCTTATTCCCCATCTCTTCATCTCTTTCTTTGTTTTGATCGTGCCGTAGTCCGTATCCGGTGGCCCCCTGCTCCATTTTCTCGAGGAATTCCAGCGGGTTTGTCGTCCCCTGGTATCTGATCCCCCAATTCCGCACTCTATGGATTGTTCCCGTTTCCATTTTTTCTTCCATCTTTGTCTCCTTCCCGTCGTCCATCCTTGTGTTTGTCTCTGTTATCACGATCTCTGGATGTCGGGTGGGGCTTTTCTCCTTCTTATACTTTTCCGCCAGCAGTGTCAGCTTCTTCTTTGTCGCTTCTGCGTGGTCTGTCCTCTTCGAAAAAGCAGCCAATGTTCTCCGTAACTCCTCGCTTTTCCCTGACGGATCCAATCCGAATTCACTTGCGTATTCTGCTAGTTCGGGTTTTGTTGCCATATACACCCAACTAGACATCACTCTCCCGGCGTCGGTTTCCTCTAGTCACCACTTTAGCCTGTTCGGGCGCCACCTGTGACATTCAGCCGTGCCTCGGGTAGTCAGGGCTGGCCAGGGTCGTCCAGGAAATTTTTTTGTTTCAGGACAGTGGTGCTGAGAGGAATCCCCGACCCGAGTCCCAGGGATAATGCGCAGAGTTAACCTTAGAGAGAATTATATGGGACCCTGAAGTCAGCGTAGAGAATTATATGGGACCCTGAAGTCAGCGTAGAGAATTATACGGGACCCTGAAGTCAGCGTAGAGAATTATACGGGACCCTGAAGTCAGCGTAGAGAATTATGTGGGACCCTGAAGTCAGCGTAGAGAATTATGTAGGACCCTGAAGTCAGCGTAGAGAATTATGTAGGACCCTGAAGTCAGCGTAGAGAATTATATGGGACCCTGAAGTCAGCGTAGAGAAGTATGTAGGACCCTGAAGTCAGCGTAGAGAAGTATGCGGGACCCTGAAGTCAGCGTAGATACGTAAGTAGGACCCTGAAGTCAACGTATAGACGTAAGCAGGACCCTGAAGTCAGCGTAGATACGTAAGTAGGACCCTGAAGTCAACGTATAGACGTAAGCAGGACCCTGAAGTCAGCTAGGGCGGGGTATATACGTAGGGGTTGAGCTTACCCTCCAATAGTTACCACTTGTTGATCCCGGTCCTGATCTTGCTGCTTTCCCGCTCGCTGGTGACTTCCACCTTGGTCGACTCCGACCACCGACTGATCATTCTGAGGCCAGCCGCCCGATTTATATAGCCCTTGGCTTAGTGTGCCCGTATGTCCGTATGTCCGAATTGCCCGACTTAGTGTGGCCGGATTTCGGGGTTAGTGTGCCCCTCTAGTTAGTTGGGCGCGCGTGCGCGCCTTGTTTGAATTTGAACTTGTTTATGATGATTATTTATTATGTTTTGGTTTTGTCTATTATGTATTATGTCTTATTTATTATGTATCATGTATTAGGTATTATTTATTATTTATTATGTATTATTTATTATGAATTATTTATTATTTATTATTGTGCGCGGCCTCGTCACAAAGTTCAATCGGTCAGACTCGTTTGATATAGTACGGGAGAAAGCATGCAAGAAGATGATGGAAAAACACTCCGAGAATGAAAAGAAGTACAATCTTCGGTCTCGTGTTGTTTCTTATACGGAAGGGCAAGAAGTATTCCGAAGAAATTTTGAGCAAAGCTGTTTCCAAACAGGATACAACGCTAAATTTGGTCCTTCTTTTGTGAAAGCAAGGGTTGGCAGAAGGCTAGGAAGCGCCTACTACGTGCTAGATGATTTACAGGGAAGACTAATAGGTACATACCATGCGAAAGATATTCGGCAATGACGTGTCTTCAGTCGTGTCATCCGTCTAGGGTACCAGTCGAACATATACCCAACCAGATGTTACCAGGGGGGCTTTTGTAGTGGCGAATGAAGAGCCGCTAAATAAATTATAGATAAACAATAAAAGATATAAACATTTTCTGCCTAGAAGTATGCACTAAATTATGTGATACTCTGAGCCTGGCTTTACGCGATGGGAATAACGTCGATGCATTTCAGTAAAAGCTTCACGTAGTTTAAGCTGAGCTTTAATGCACATGCATTTTTAATTAGCTAGCTGCATTTCTGCCAGAACAGAGTTTTGGACACAAATACCAGATTGCTCATGGATGCGCCAGGGAAGATCTGGAAAGCTTTAGTCTGATTAGAAATTTTTATGCTGTGGCAGAGAAAAAGTGCTAAGCGACTCCATCCGTTTCCGTGCTAAATTCTATTCCTTTTGAGATCCGATAGAGTGCAAATCGTTGCAGTTGCCGATAAGAGCTATAATAATCACATAGTGCCAGTGTCCACGCGGATTGTGAAAATCTGGTTGCGGGGAAAAGTGTTCGGCGAAAGCTTAACCAAACTCAAGTGAGTAAAGTCGTATTCATTTGCATACAGATGCATAACCTTTTGTTGCCCAGGTCACAGAAAGAGTGTCCACGGAGGCAACCAGGCGGCGGACTGACAGCCAGTGCCAAAGGTCCGTCTTGAAAACCCTTATATTTCATCGGGGCTCAACCAGCGGATCTAGCCCAGCAAGCCGAGTTTGCGTCTCTGTCCCGAGGAGCACCCTGGGAGGGGCATGATGGACTACTAAGGGAGCAGCAGCAGAAGCAGTAGGATAATGACCAGCGAATAACATCGAGTGCGGTTTAACTGGCCAACAGCGCGCATGCGCAATAGTCTGCAGTGGCCAGCTTTGGCGTTTTATGGAAGTTATAATGGAAATTGGCTGTGCCAAAAGTGACCCAATAATTTTGACCCCAGTTAACCCCAGCACCCATGTGGGATTAACCTAAGAGATTTAGCAAGTGAACATAACCCCAAGGGGTAGTGTAGATCCGAGCATCCGATGTCAGACTATACATTTTTTGTGCATTAAAATAAAACCCTTAAATGGGATTTAACCCAGTTCTGCCGAATTAAAATTTCTTGTCATTTTCGCCACAAATTAATCATAACCTGTATCGAGTTACCTAACTTTTACGACACTCATATGAAATGTTTTGTGAATTTGATGAAAAACTTCTGAAGAATTAGAATACATTTTTTTTTTATAATTTAAGTAAAGTTAGATAAAATCTAAGAAAATTTCTCTTGTTGCGAATTGAAACGAATCGTGTAGAAGAATGCCATTTTGACTCTTTTGTTTAAACTAATGCCTTAAAACCCAAAGTGGCCTCCCAAAGCCATACGATTTTCAGCACACCTTCGAGGGAGATCGATCTTTCGCCGATGGATAAGATGCGTGAGTTTATATAACCTTGTTTTTAAGTGCAAACCCAAAACTTAAGAGAAATTTATTAAATGGCAAAAATATAAAAGAAGTTAAGAAAGGAATTAAATGCCGCAACCACCGAAATTTGCTATCGCTGTAATAAATTAGATTTTTTTGCAAAATTTTTCGTGAATTAAAATGAAGTTTAATTGAATTTAATTAAAAGAAATTGCACTATGGAGTTAAACGAGAAGTTGTCTATCAATGAATTAAATTAGATAATCGAAACTATTTCTTATTAATTTAGTTCTTATTACAATTAACATTTATATCTAAACCACCACATTTTATACTACATATTATTAAATCATGCGATACATAAATATTCTTATAACTATCTAAGCTTATAATCAAACTACCTATATACGATGTTAGTCTTAATTACTTTATGTTTATTAAATTTAATTTCTTTACCGACTCTACTGATGACTCCACGGTCGTAAGGTTTCAAGGGATCATCGGAGCCATGCTCCTGCGGAAGATGATCATAGGTTGGGCGGGCCTCAAGAGAGCACAACAACATCCGTGTCTTCGCAAATGATAGTTTTCTCTCTGTCCTTTCCTCTATCTTTCGTCCTTTCTTCTAACTTTCCCTTTCTAGAATTTATTTATTTATTTTTCTTCCGGTTTAGTTCTAGCTCCTATTTTTATCGCAAGCACGCTCAATTCTTGTCTTTATTAATAGTGATGTGTAGTCCGTGTCCGAGATCTGGGTGAGCAAGACCACCACCCCCAAAGCCGAAGAGCTAGAGCCGGAATCTAAAGCGTGCCCCGCAGCTCAGATCCTCGAAAGCCTGCCTAACGCGAGGAGTTATAATTCCTTCTTGTATTGAGAACAGTGGCGCACTACGTTACACACTACAATTCATGTTGCCTTCATGCAGCGCTACGATTGCATGCGGACGTGTTTTTAACAGTGCTCCAGTTAAACAATTCCAAAAATCGAAACAGTGAAGTGAACCAAACATAAAATCATAAGCGAAAAGACGCTCAGTGCAATGCCTGCACATATAGATTTTCTAACAAATCTACATGTTATTAATCATCAATTAACTAATTACAAATATAAATAAACTAACCAAAAACAATGAGTGAAAACGAAGCTCGCGCGCAGCGTCAACGTCAGCAAGATGAGCGACGGCTCTCTTTGCAACGCAACAACGCTTACTTTTCCGACGTCTCTGCGGAATCGAACCGCGAGCGGTCAATCACACCCAACCCGACAGCTGATCCTTCTCTCTTAACACGCGATAGTGAACGCTCTTGCTCCCCGTCGCCGTCGCTACTATCTATCGGGCCGACGCAATCCGACCGCCCGCGATCAGCAACTCCCAACCCGCCAAAGGAACACCTGCTTACAGCGAACGTCAAAGAATGATCTTGCTCCAAGCAAAGAGAACAGAACTTAGCTGTAACAGCAAGCACAAACTCTTCAATTGTCGCGACAACCTCAATAACTAAAACAACAACGATGCCGACTGCGCGCTCAACACATACAAACACAACAAAAGCTGCGCAGACAGCAAAACAAACTGCAACAAACGAAAACAAAAACGCAAAACCGGCCATACAGACTGGAATGGATAGCTTCATCCAAATAAAACGAAAGCTAAGCCCCCAAAATAATGGAAACAAACCAAAAATCACACGCGCCAACGCCAACACAACTTTAGGCGAAGTAGCGAACTATGCCAACAGGTTCGACATTTTGGCAGACACTATTGAAGACCTGCCCGTTGAAGCTGATGGAAGCGACAAAAATAAGCCAAAGCCACCGCCAATATTTGTACGTAAGGAAAGCTCTAGTACATTTGTAAACAATGTAATAAAGCTCATAGGTGACGCAAATTTCCACATAATTCCCTTAGTTAGGGGCAACATTCAAGAAACTAAAGTTCAGACCAAGTCTGAACAACACTTTAGAGCCAAATACTTTGGGACGAAGGAGAAAAAAGCTATTACACATACCAGCTAAAAAGCTGCAAGGGTCTGCAAGTCGTACTAAAGGGCATAGAGCCTGATGTAACACCAGACGAAATAAAGCTGGCGCTACAGGATAAAGGATTTACCGCAAAATCAGTCTTCAACATCTTAAACAAAAATAGACAGCCGCAACCACTCTTCAAGGTGGAACTTGCACCAGAAGCAAAGATGCCGAAAAGATGTGCATCCAATCTACAAACTCCAATTTTTACTACATCGTAGAATCACTGTAGAAGAACCTCACAAACGTAACAATCTGGTACAATGTATGAACTGCCAAGAATACGGCCATACAAAGTTTTACTGTAAGCTGCGCCCAGTGTGCGTAATCTGTGGCGAGCTCCACGACAAAGCCAGCTGCAGTGCACCCAAAGAAGACAAGCGGAAAAAAGTGTGGCAACTGTGGAGGCAATCGCACAGCCAACTACAGAGACTGCCCAGTATACAAAGATCTCAAAAGCCGCATTAACCAGCGCGTAGCCACTGTACGCTCACAAAACGCACCGATCACAAAAATACCCCCCAAAAACAACCCAGAAGTTTTCTTCTCTACCGCAGCCAGATCCTCACTTGGTACAGGATTCGTTACCAAAAACGCGTCATATGCAAGCGCTCTAAGATCAGGTCTAGAGCCCCCAGCCTCCAATGCGCCATGTTCACAAGCCAAATATGTGGACTTCTATTCGGTACAGGACAAAAAGACAATGGAACAACAACAAAACAATTTCGAAGCAATGATACTTACCTTGCAGCAGAGCATGGCGGAGTTTATGGCGTTTATGAAGACAACCATGCAAGATCTAATGCGCAATCAAAACATGTTGATACAATTGCTTGTATCACAACAATCATAATAATCATCTTCATGGCCTCGCTAAGAATCTCTACGTGGAACGCCAATGGCGTTTCACAGCACAAACTTGAGCTAGCTCAATTCCTACTCGAAAAGCACATCGACGTATTGCTACTTTCGGAAACACACCTCACAAACAAATATAACTTCAACATAAGAGGATATATTTTCTACGGAACCAATCACCCTGATGGTAAGGCCCACGGCGGGACCGGGATTTTGATAAGAAGCCGTCTCAAGCACCACTGTCATATTGAGACTGCCAAAAACTATCTACAAGCAACATCATTAAAAATTCATTTGGATAATGGTAACCAGCTTACCTGAGCCGCTGTTTACTGCCCACCTCGTTCCACTTTATCTGAAGACCAATTTATGGAATTCTTCAACTCACTTGGAGAACATTTTATAGAAGCTGGGGACTATAATGCCAAGCACACACACTGGGGGTCTCGACTCGTGAATCCAAAAGGAAAACAGCTCTACAACGCCATTATAAAAGCAAACAACAAGCTCGACCACGTTTCTCCTTGCACACCTACATACTGGCCTACTGACCCCAAAAAACTACCTGATCTAATTGATTTCGCAGTCACCAAAAACATTCCCCGTAATTTGATAAGCGCCGAGTGCCTCTCAGACCTATCATCTGACTACTCGCCCCTCCTAATAAATCTGCTCCGACACCCAGAACCAGCAAACCTCTCTTATAAGTTGACTTCAGAAAAAACCAACAGGCTCAAATACAAAAAACACATAAGCTCACACATTGAGCTTAACCCACCTCTTGAAGCTGACATTGATAGTTTTGTTAACTCACTGAAGTCAATCATCGTTGCTGCAGCTCGCTGCTCAACGCCGCAAACAGTAAGCAAAATTACAAATCACAAAAAGAACAACCTGCAAATCGAACAACTTGTTCTCGAAAAATGGCAGTCCTCCAGATCACCGTCGGCAAAACAAAAGTTAAAAGACGCCACACGCAAACTTACAAAAGCTTTAAAGCTAGAAGAAGAGCTTGCCCAACGTACTTATATTGAAAAGTTATCAACATCCAGTACAAAAACTCACTGTGGAAAGCTCACCCAACCAGCTCGCGAGGAGTCTAACAAGGCTAAGCAGCCGATCACGCCTACGTCGAAACGACTTGCCAACCCAGCAGTAATTTTTTTTAGGGCCGCTTTTATAATACAGTTCAAGAAATGGACTAGTAATTAGTATTTACACTTAAGATTTGTTAACTTGTTGTTAGTTTTCGGTACTGAAAAGCTCCAAACTGGAAAAAAAAAAATGTTGCCACGCCCACTCTAACGATAGAAATACATAATACATATAAAAAAATAACCAAACATTTTTCGAAAGTGTGGGCGTGGCAGTTTTGCTCGGTTTGTGGGCGTAAGGGTGGGCGTGGCAAAAGTTTTTCTGCGGATCGATAGAAATTTATAATACAAATAAAAAAATAACAAAATATTTTTCAAGAGTGTGGGCGTGAAAGTTTTCTCGGTTTGTGGGCGTGGCAAAAAGTAATACCTCAGATCGATAGAAATACTAATCAAAAAATATCAAAGCATTTTACAAAAGGGTGGGTGTGGCAGTTTTGGGCGGTTTGTGGGCGTTAGAGTGGACGTGGCAACATGAATCGACAAACTTGCGCTGCGTCTATGTCACTGGAGTCTGTATGCCTAATCTCAACTTTCTAGCTTCTGTCGTTCCTAAGATCTCGACGTTCATACGGACAGACAGACGGACATGGTCATATCGATTATTCAAAGCCAATTTTTATTCTGCCTCATGTCTTTCTGCTTTCGACATATCGTGTTTAAATATAGTGATCCCTGTTGCACTGTTGGTTTCGACGGCTCCAACGACATTTGCACATCTGAAGGTTTCGCTTTGAAGTTCTGTCTTTGTTGCATTGCTGGTTTCGTAGCGGCCTTTCTCGGTGTATTTGTGTTTTTTTTTTTCGTATTTCCTCTTTTCATACTATACCACTCGGTTTTGCACACACTGAGCTTCTTAGTCACAGCATAACTTTTCATGTTCTTTTACAGCATCGGCACATTTAACTGGTCATTAGCATTAACTTTCAGCCTCTCGATCACGCACTATCCGGCACGGTTGGGCAAGGCTGAGCCCCCAAAGGTAGATAACTAGTAGATAACTAGCAGTCATGTAGACTGTAACAGTAGAAATGGCCCCGACAAATTATGGCTGGGTTGGAAGGTCGGTACGTTAAAGGCTGGTTCGGTTGGAAACCCGAATCAAGGCCCTTGCAAGGGGATTTGGGTGGGCAGAGAGTTTTTCATTGTACGACGCTTTTTGCTTGTCTATTTCATCTTTTACTGCGAGAATGCCGAAGTCCCTGTGGTTGTTTTGGTTTCGAGTATACCATGGTGCCCCAGTGATAGTTCGCAGGATCTTGGATTGAGAACGCTGTATGATGTCTATGTCGGTTCTGCTCGCGTTCCCCCACAGCTGGGAGCCATACGTCCAGATTGGCTTAAGAGTGGAGTTGTAGAGCAGGACCTTGTAATCCAGACACAAGGGCGATCGTGAGTTTATAATCCAGTGGAGGCTGCTGGCTTTCAGTTTTAGGTGCAGTTTCTTGCATTTGATATGTCTACGCCATGTTAGACGTCTGTCGAGGTGGATGCCGAGATACGTTACTTCATTAACTTGGGGGATCTGCGTGCTATTCATACAGAGCGGAGGGCAAGTTTGTCTGTTAAGGGTAAACGTTATGTGTTTGCACTTTTGTTCGTTTATTTTAATACGCCAGTCAGATAGCCACTTCTCGACTACCACGAGGTGGTTGGCGAGTTGGGTTGTTGCACGGACTGGGCATCTGGAGCGGCTAAGGATCGCAGTGTCGTCGGCGAAGGTGGATGTTGTTAGTCGGTCACTCGTGGGAATATCTGCTGTGTAAAGGACGAATAGAGTTGGCCCAAGTGCGCTACCTTGTGGGACCCCAGCTTCGATAGTGTAGCTATCGGAAATTGTTGTGCTACATCTTACTGCGAAGGCTCTATTGTAGAGGTAGGATTCAAGGAGTTTATGAGTGTACCCAGGCAAGTTTGTTTTTATTTTCCTTCGAGAATGCAGTTCGACAATAATCGACTGTCCGATGACTAGTCCAGCGGCTGCAATCGGTCACATGGAAATTGTACTCCAGTAACGGGCAGAGTTCATCAACAGGGTATTGACTCCAATAATAGGGGAAATTTGAAAATATAACTCCTAGTTGGGAACACTTGGCCCATGGGACCGATGGCCGAAGTAGTCCAGAGAAAGCCCTAAGCCGGTATAAAAAGACCTCAGCCCGATAAAGCATACATTCTCAAGAGGAGACCCTTAGGAAGGCGACCTTCTCGACATCCTAAAAAAGTCATCCTCCGAAAAGAGACCGGTTCAAAAGATAGAGATTTCGGTCCAAAGTGAAAAGCTGCGATTTCGTAGACAAGAAGTTCAGAGAGGCTATATTCGCTCCAGTCCTGTACAAAATTCCAGGATTCCAGAGTCCTGAACTGGAATGATAAGAGGCAGGCAAAAGGAACCTGGTAAAGTAAGATCCACAGACAGGATGTGAAGGAAGACCTGCAATTCAAAGCAATATACAAGAAGTATCAAGATGGACGGCAAGGTCCAAGGCCTCCGACACGGTCCTTAATTTCATCGCGCTGTTGTGTTCCGACAATATTGAGCTTAGTAAACCTACAAGCAGCGGCGTCGTGACCATCACCATTTATTGGAAAGGATTGTATCTATCATCCCGCAGTCTCATTAATTTATATCGTGAAAGGCGGAGTCCGCTTAGGATATATGAAAATCAGAATATATATATATATATAGTGACATATCCATAAGTCCCTAAGACTTAAGCACACCATGCCTACACAATACACATACAACATGTACACCCAAACACACTCTACACTACTCTGGATGTACCCAACAGATACCAGATAAGAATAAGACTGTCATATGATCCTCAGGACAAGGTTGAGTGGAAAAACCCAAGCTCCTGATAAGTCACCCACTGGTAGACTAAACATCCGTTGCCTAATTTAAACACTCCTCGCTTAAGCCCCTGCTCCATCGTCACGTTTCCACGTTCAAAGTTCGGACTCGCAATCCCAAAAAACAGAAGTATTAGATTGCAATAAACAAAACTATAAGAATCTAAGAGCATTTGTATCCAAGAGCGAATGCACTTGAATCCAAGAGAAATGCAAAGACAATTAAAGTCAGCAACTCAAAAGCTCTCTCTCTTCATTTGATCAGATCCCTAAAGTCTAAAGTCCATATTAGAAAATCTCGACACCGAGGCTTGAACGTCAATCAAATCAGAGTAATTATCAGAGTTCAGCTTGAGGCCTAATTATAATCGGTCGGTGTTCTTCTCATGAAATAATATTGTAATCATTCAGTAAAATAAAATTATAAATTTTTTTACATATGAGTATTGCGATTATTTAATTATAAACATGTATAGCTGCAGTCAAAATAATAGTAGTGCCCAAAGAGGTTTTCAAACAATCCAAAAAAACACCTTTCAAAACGTGTTCACAAAGACATTAGAATAACAACATGCGTAACGCCATACGATTTTTTTGCACACGATTTTTTTGTGCTGGCTCTAGAGCTCTCCGCTCTCTGGCTTTTCGAGAGAGCCTGGAGCCAGCACAAACTCGATTATAGCATTCTCTCTTGTTTTTTATACCCGTTACTCGTAGAGTAAAAGGGTATACTAGATTCGTTGAAAAGTATGTAACAGGGAGAAGGAAGCGTTTCCGACCATATAAAGTACATATATATATTCTTGATCAGGATCAGTAGACGAGTCGAACTGGCCATGTCCGTCTGTCAGAGAAAGCAAATTCTTCACTAAAATTTTATAAAACAAAATAACTTTACAAAATAAATGCATTATAAGACAACGGCTATTATTTTTTATACGCACACCCTATCCTCCCTTATACTCGCACAAGGAGTTCCACCAAATCCGTATTCATTCACCCCTGAATAAAACAACGTTGGAATACCCCGTCCTTTGGCTCCCCGGTGGAGATGGAGTACACGTTTCCGTGCCCAGTAGCCGAGCCTTTCATTGCACACGGGATGGAAAACACACGCTTTTTGCCTTTCAGGCTTTCAGTCAATGATGCTAGGAAACGAATTGAAAAATCCATGCTCAAAAAATTGTGTACAATTTTCTGTCTAATTAACTTTTATGGATGTGTAGCCACCTAGAGGTGGTAAAGAATGGTCGTCGAGATTGGACGTTGCGGGTGTACGTTAAAATCCTTTGCCACCGTTCACATACAAAAACATAAAATCCTTTTCGTTTTAAAATATAAAAAAACACAGAGTAAGCAGTTCGCCGCTTCAACCCCATTCGCCCTTAGCTCCGGTATAGTTGTCAAAGATTACGTTTCACTTCGAGTACGGTGTGTTACTCTACGAGTAACGGGTATAATTAAGATTACAATTTTTTTTAGGGCTGCAGCGGACCCGAAAGGATCGATTCTTGCCTGTCTTGCTAAGCGATCTACTGACCTTTTGGTCAATAACTTGAACCGACCACTAGTTTCATTTGTTGGCTCATATTTGATTGCGTTTCTAATCATAGTAGAAAGCATCCGATAATATTTTGCACCCTGACATAAATCAGTTTTTTAATGAGTTCCCGCCTCTCGGCATTACAGCGTTTGCCACGCCCCATATATTCTGTACTTAATTTCAAAGCAGAGTCTAAAAGTAGTAGAAACTGTTAAAAAACACGCAAGAGTATTGTAAAATACCACAAACCTGGCTAAAAAGCGATTAAATTTAATTATTCTTGTCAATTTAGCTGGCACTACTATTATTTTGACTGGGTCAAACAAGTGCATCCTTGCAATTAAAGGCGAACAAAATATGTGAAGGCATAGAGGAAATAATGAGAAATAACGTGTTGCTTCACCGGGACTACTATTATTTTGACCGCAACTGTATGTCTAGATAGGCATCTTTACTTTGTGTCATTTTTTTTATGAGAATTAATTTATTATTTAATCTACAAATTGTTGGTGCACGAATAACTGTATATGTATGTAAAATCCCATCAGCATGTATAGTAATCTAGTAGAAAATAGCAGACGCAGCAACAGAGAAGTCCCACATTGAACGTCAGTATTAGTAAGAACGGGATGTCGAATGCGCATGCAAAACTTATGGATGTATTGAAACGTACGCTGCAAAGCAGCAAATGAATTCGAATATTTGGAACAAGCAACAATATCAGTGTACGGAGATTTTACAAGCAAAGACTCTTCGACGAAATTCCAGTATTGGCTTATCCGCTAATATTGTTTGTGGCCAATCAGTTATGGGGATACTCAAAAAGGGCTCGAAGGGAAGAGCCCCTCGAGAAAGAATATCAGCCGCAGTAGTAGTGCCATTCCATTAAATTGCAGCCACTCGGTTTGCTACAAACACGTTAAATATTGGAGACTTTGACCAAAGTAAGTGGCTGCTGTGCGATTGTCACCTAAAAACGACTTATATACAGGCTCCATAAGCTTAAATTCTGGCTTTGCATAAACCATGAATCTCTAATTCAGAGCTTGGAGAATGGGTTAACCGTGGGAATCGCCAAATTTGTGCATTAATACTGCAAATATCTTGCAATTCTGAATCTTGCGCCAAAGGAAGGCTTTAGTCTCAGGACAAATTTTCCTTGCACAGCAGCTGAAGAAAAACCATGGACTTTGTGATTACTGGGCCAACCAAAACAACAGAATCATAAAATCGAGTGTGGGTAAAACAGAACGTCGGCAAGGTCTTGCTATTGATTAAAGGGTTGAAAATAAGAACAACAGCTGATCAGACGCCGGATATCAGGCGAGGCCTACTGTTTTTGTAAAATCGCCTCAAGTGTCAAACTTCAAGAAGGACACCTTATCATCTTTGCCTTTAATCTATTCTGAATATTGGAGGCAAATATTGTTGTTCCACAACGATATACGCATACGATATAATAAAAACTACAGCTTTAAAGAGCTTTGTATGATTTGCACTGTGCATTGTTTATGCACAAATCAAGTCTGGTTTATTTATTATTTTTATTATTTTTATTTATTATTTTTTAGAAATGAAAAGACGAATTTGTGTTTAGCGATTTAAAATGATAATGGTTTTATTTGTTTGTTCGAACGAGATTCTGCATCGATGGACATATGCACAATAGCAAGTGATGAGTAACATAATTGAATAGCAAAAGCATAACACTAAGCCAAAGATGCAAGCGCGGGAGTACAACATAGAGAAAGCGCGAGAGAGACGAGCTTAGATAAGGAGAGATAATCGCACAGCTGAGGAGCCCTACAGACAAATTGTGTCTCCAATATTGGCAATAAACATTAAATATAAATTTAGGAACTGCTGACGGCTGCGATACCCGACATCTTTTATCTCAAATTCCGACTCCCAGCTGCTTAATTTTTACTATTTTAGTTCTAAAACAAGATAGAACGCTATAGTCGGGTTCCCCGACTATCTGATACCCGTTACTTAGTTGGTAAAAGTGCGAAGGAATATTTCAACACTGACCGTTTTTGGCGGTTTGTGGGCGTTAGAGCGGGCGTGGCGACAAGATTTTTGGTATATAGAGTTAAATTTACAAGACGAACAAAAATGTGAAAAAACTTCACAACATTTTTCAGAAGTATGGGCGTGGCAGTTTTGGGCGGTTTGTGGGCGTTAGGGTGGGGGTGGCAAAAAGTTTTTTTGCAGATAGATAGAAATTTATAATACTAATAAGAAAATGAAAAAATATCAACACATTTTTCAAAAGTGTGGGCGTGACAGTTTTGGGCGGTTTGTGGGCGTTAGAGTGGGCGTGGCAACATGAATCGATAAACTTGCGCTGCGTCTATGTCTCTGGAGTCTGTTTGCTTATTCTCAACTTTCTAGCTTTTATAGTTCCTGAGATCTCGACGTTCATACGGACGGACAGACAGACGGACAGACGGACAGACAGACGGACGGACAGACGGACATGGTCAGATCGACTCGGCTATTGATCCTGATCAAGAATATATATACTTTATATGGTCGGAAACGCTTCCTTCTGCCTGTTACATACTTTTCAACGAATCTAGTATACCCTTTTACTCTACTAGTAACGGGTATAAAAAATATAATTTCTGGTAATTCTGCTTAAAATTGGTCATAAATTGATTGTTATTTTTAATCAGGGTGAACAATACTGACAATCTTTTAATGTTACGACCAATTATCAGCGCTACCAGTAAAACAATTTTACCACAGTTTCGACTCATCTCATAACGCTTCAAGCTGAATTTTTAAAAGTTATAAATTTTTAAAATATACTGTGGTATGGTGTTTAAGAACACATTAGAAGGATCGCTAGAACAGCTTAAGACTAAATTCTTGTGACAAAAATCTTACTTGAGCTGCCCTGTTATTTACATTATTTCGGGAGCATGATCGCCCGATAGGCATATTGATTGTATACATATTCTTATATAGTCATGTATACCCACACATACCCTCACTTATTAGAATAAGATAAGATATAAATAAATCTCTTTAGTTAAGACGATCCCATCGTTTTCATTAAACCCTTTTCACTCGACAAAGAAGCCGATGGATGTGTTTTACTGAGGAATTCAACGTTTCCAAAGCATCGATCGACTCACTTGAGACACAAAGGTCTCGGCGATCAACGCTTACATCTAGCTGGACAAAGAAGTCTCTGCTCGGGAGGCCCCGTTTCGACCTTCCACATAACTGGCGACGAGGATCAACACAGAAGAAAATAAGGAAACCAGCCATACGTCAAGAAATTAAATCGGAAGCTGTTCTTATGTAATTTAAGTCCGGAACTCTTCAATACGCTAACCAATGCACGTGGCCGAGTGTAAAGAGGAACATAAAACATTACTGGAAAGCTTTGGAACACCTGCATGTACGGAGAAACGAAACCCAATCTGGAGAAGAACTTAAGCAGATACATTTTTTTTCTTTCTCGACAAAGCTCCTAATATTAGATTTTAACAAAAAAAAAAGCTTACTATCAATACCCAAAGTTGTTTTGATGAAGCAAATAGGGATCAACAAAACAATGCCGTATAACAAGAAAATCAAAGAACTGAAGGTACGTCTAGGATAAATAATAGAAGGCAGGGATATCATAATCAATGGAATAATAGCTCAACTTCCAATTCTGCTCGAGTTTCAACAAATAGGCGAAATGAGCAAAGTTCTGAGCAAAGCAGGCGTAGTTTCGAGTCAATGGATATTAATCAATCAAGTGTAAGTTTTCAGATAGAGGATCAAGGCGAATACCATATATAGAAGTTCAAGGTAAAAAGAGGCCATTATTATTTATTATTGACACTGGAGCAGAATTCAGTGTAATAAATGAGAATTTTTGTCACCCGAAGTGGAAAATAGACATTGACATAAAAGTGAAAGCAATGGGAAACAAAATTAAAATAACAAAATTATGCAGGTTTCCATGTTTCCAAGAATTTGAAGGTGAAGGTTATATTTGTGAATATTTAGAGTATAATTTTCACACTTATTTCGATGGGCTAATTGGCTGTAACATACTTAATGACATGAGTGCAGTTATTGATTACTCAAACAAAAAGATTCAACTAAATAATGTTTATCTAGATCTTTTGGTTCAGGAAAACCTTTTGGATATTGGCATAAACAACTTAATTCCGTAATAAACAAGCTTATAAAAAATTCGAACATATTTTTTACAAAGAAGGCCAACAACTAAGTTTCACAAGTGAAATCAAACACAGGATTATTACAAAGAATGATCTTCCAATTTATTCGAAGACATACAAATACCCAGAAATTCACAAAGACGAAGTTTACAGGCAAATAGCAGACATGTTAAATCAATGTATTATAAGGCACTCTAAAAGCCCATACAATAGTCCTTTTGGACTACGGAACGCTCCTTCAACATTTCAAAGGCTAATGAATAACATACTTAGCCCCTATACCGAACAATTTTGCATTGCTTACATGGATGACATCCTTATATTTTCTAAGAATAAAGAAGAACACGTCAATCTTCTAAGCTGTATCTTCAGCTGTCAGTTAAATTTAAAACTCCAATCAGACAAATGCGAGTTTGGTAGAGATGAGATTGAATTTCTCGGACACACCATTAATTCAGAAGGTATAAATCCAAGTCAGAAGAAAATTTACGCAATTTGTAAGATAAATTTACCCACAAACCAAAAACAAATTAGGCATCACAGGTTATTTGAGGCGCTACCTAAAAGACTACTCTGAAATTGCCCAGCCCTTAATAAAATACTTAAAAATAACACACATGATCAAGTATACATAGAAGCTTTTCAAAAACTGAAAATCCTAATAACAAGCGATCCGGTAGTCGTTTACCCAGATTTTAACAAACAATTCACGATAGTTACAGACGCAAGTAACTATGCATTAGGCGCCGTGCTCATGCAAGATAATAAAGTAATTTCTTATGCTAGTCGTTCACTTAAAAATCATGAACTCAATTACAGTACAATAGAAAAAGAGCTTCTTGCAATATATTGGTCAACAAAATTTTAAAATATTATATTTATGGAAGAAAGTTTATTATTAATACCGACCATAGACCCCTAGTTTGGCTTAATAATCTGAAGGAACACAACCTAAAGCTACAACGTTGGAAAGTGCAATTAAACGAGTTTGATTTTGACATAACATTTATAAAAGGAAAAGCTTTAGAAGACGGACTTAGCAGTATTGTCAAAGCATCAACAGAAGATACCCGTTACTCAGCTATTCAAAGATGCGAAGCAGAGTCTTCAGCACATACAGTTTTTGGCGGTTTTGTGGGCGTTAGAGTGGGCGTGGCAAAAAGTTTTTTGGCAAATCGATAGAAATTTACAAGACTAATACAAAAATGAAAAAATATCAAAACATTTTTCATAAGTGTGGGAGTGGAAGCTTTGGGCGGTTTGTGGGCGTGGCAAAAAGTTTTTTTGCAAATCGTTAGAAAGACTAATACAAAAATGAAAAAATATCGAAACATTTTTCAAAAGTGTGGACGTGGCAGTTTTGGGCGGTTTGTGGGCGTTAGAGTGGGCGTGGCAACATGAATCGACAAACTTGCGCTGCGTCTATGCCCCTGGAGTCTGTATGCTTAATCTCAACTTTCTAGCTTTTGTAGTTCCTGAGATCTCGACGTTCATACGGACGGACAGACGGACAGACGGACAGACGGACAGACGGACAGACGGACAGACGGACGGACAGACGGACGGACAGACGGACGGACGGACGGACATGGCCAAATCGACTCGGCTACTGATCCTGATCAAGAATATATATACTTTATATGGTCGGAAACGCTTCCTTCTTCCTGTTACATACTTTTCAACGAATCTAGTATACCCTTTTACTCTACGAGTAACGGGTATAATAACTTAGATATATTTATGCTAGAGAACACTAACACATTACCAGTAGTTAAGCCTAAGACAAAAATTATAAATGAAGATTTCTCGAAAGATCTAATTCATATATTTGCTAACGAAATTGACGATTTGGAAACTGTTCACAGTGCGGGCTCAGACGATCTTTATTTTATTAGTATTACAACTAATTGTCTTAACGTTTTTAAAATCCAAATACAAATTTTAGAAGCGGAAAGCGATTTAAGTACCTTCAAAATTTTACATAACAAGAAAATAAGACATATCTTTAAATCAAGCGGAAACGAGGAAAATATGCTTAAGTTCATGCAAGAGAAACTGCCAGAAAAAGGCTGAGTTGTAATATTTTGTGAAATTTTAAGTTCATTTGTAAAATTTCAAGAAATTTATAGGCAGTATTTTTCAAGTAATAAAAATTTAAGAATTCTAAAGTCAGGAATACTGTTAGAAGACGTAAGATAAAAAAAAACTCTTGAAGATTATCGAAAACGAACACATAAAGAATAATCCCAGAGGCATTAACGAAATTTTTATATCTATAAGGAAAAAATACTATTATCCAAAAATGTAAAAAGTTTATTCAAAATTATATTAACAATTGTAAAATTTGTAATTTAGCCAAATATGATAGGAAACCTATAAAATATAATTTAAATATTACAGAAACGCCAGATAAAATAAACGATATAATTCACATAGACATCTGGTATCCTAAAAGAAATATTATGTACGTTACATCAATTGACAAAATGTCTAAATATGCCACCGCTCAACATATTAAAGGCAGATAATAAAATTAAGAATTCAATACCTAGGAAAGCCGAAAAAGATCGTAACTGATAACGAATTCGACATTGTCGTAATAAAGCAATTTCTCCTCGAAAATAACATAGATGTGCACTTTACAACTCCTTATAAGAAAACTGGAAACTTGGACGTGGAAATATTACATTTAACCCTCAATGAACATATGCGATTGTATAATGCTGATCCAAACAATATTGACACTATTCAAGATAATGTTTATAATGCAATTGTTTTCTATAATAATACAATTCATTCAACCATAAATATTAGACCGATAGATTTATTTAATAATATACTTTGTCACGAAGACATCTCCAAAATATCGGAAAAGCTAGTAAGAAATAAACAAACTTTAATTGCTAAACAAGATAACATAAACGAGTCAAACTTCGCAAATATATTTGTTAAGAATAATCAAGTAGGAAAATCAAATCCAAAATACAAAGAAATAAGTAATTACACGCAATACGGTAACTACTTGATTAATAATAAAGACCATAAAAGAAAAATCTATAAGGATCAGGTTGCCAAAAAAATTTTGCCACGTCCACTCTAACGCCTACAAACCGCCAAAAACTGTCAGTGTTGAAGTCTCTCCTTCGCACTTCCAATAGCTGTGTAACGGGTATCAGATAGACGGGGAACTCGACTGTAGCGTTCACTCTTGTTTTTATTTAAAATTAATTTTTATCCTAAAAGAAATTTAAAGGATGAACCTATTAGGTCGAATAGTACCCGTTTCTGTCTATTTTGCAGATGAACTATTCATCATTACCATTTCATTCGGTCAGTAGTTTATTGTACATATATTTCATTCTGGGCGTGTCTGTAATTTTGTTACAAGACTAACTAAAAATGGAAAAATATCAAAACATTTTTCAAAAGCCCACAAAAAACTAATACGCCAAATTTTTAACTTATTTTTCATTTGATGAAAATTTATTTGAATTTTTTTTCCCAATTTATACGGCTTTTCCAGAACATGTTGAAATTTATCGGTGACACTTCCACTACCTGAGTAATCTGGTAGTCGGGGAACTCGACTATAGCATTCTCTTGTTTTTTTTTATATTATTTTTTTTTTTTGCCGTATGGATATGCAAGTTAACTAAGTTAACCCGCAACGACCGATTGTCCGTTGACCAGCCCCGGTCAAACTGCTGACACAGCGTCTGGCAGGTAGCTACTGCATAGCCGGCAAGCAATGCATCTGGCAGCGGCCGCTATAAGGAACTTCTATATTAGCTTTTAATACAATAAAGAGCACAATCTGTAGCATATCACTGTTATTATTATTTGGACCAGCTGATGGACATACGAGGTAATACCGCACGCGTTGCTTCCGGCCTTGCTCAGATTCGGGACGATGGGTGGGTTTTTCTAAGTGTATTACTCGCAGTGCTGGCGTCGTATGCAAATAGAATTATTAAATTTCGCGTGCTTCGGGAATTATAGGAAAAGGGCACTCAGATCCGAAAAGAAACAACAAAAAACAAAAGGAAACATTGGGGCGATAGACAGAAAAGAATTTATGAAACAAGGCGACTTGAAAAATTGTTGCTATGGCTGTTTTTATAGCAACTAGTATTAGCCCACCCAACCTTGACCATTTTATTCCGTACAAAAAAAAAATAATTAATTTTATATGGTCCCTATTTTCAAGTTCACGTTTTAACACCCTATCATTTTTAGGTTCAGCATGACCCCTACGGCAGAAAAATTAACAAATCATTTCAACTTCAAAACATTTTATTCATAAGACTAATTTTTCATTTAATTTCTCCATTTAAAATTTACCTAAATCATAACTTCTAAAATGAGCTTATATATTATTTTTTTCTTTATGTGAGAGATATGAGAATGGTGCTGTGGGTAGATAATATGTATATGTATGTATATGTATAGGTATAGATATGTATATATTTAGAATAGGTATAATAAAAAATATAAAATAGTATACAATAAGTATTAAAAATAAAATAAATGCGAATAATAAAGATGGGGAAGGCAAAAGTAAGGTTTTCCTTGCATGTTTTAATAAAAAAAAGAATTCGATGGCGAATATATGGCAGCTCAGACGGTGTTAAATTACAAGCATTGAAAAATAATTAGTTGATTGAGAATCGACATGATATTTTCTTTACTGAGAGACATCGATTTGACTTTGCGTCGATTTCTACATGCTTTTACATTTTCTTTTTATTATTGATCACTCGATTTCACCTGGCAACGTCATCATTTTCCCCTCATTTTTCTCGAAATTTTATTGTAATTATTTTTCATTTTCTTTTGTTAGCACTCAATCATCATCGCTTTTATATATGTTTCACTGGACCGATTCACTTCATTACTTTACTTATATTTTACTTATATTTCAACTATTTTATTATTAACGCACAATTTATATTTTTTTCGATTTTTTTCATATCATATATTTTCTTGTTTTTTTTTTCTTTTTGTTTCGATTTTCTTCACATATTTACACAGAACACCATTCTCTCACATGAACATATTCTCCTCACCAAACTTCAATAATTTCCCACTACAAAAATTATTATATATAATACAACAAAAAAAAATTAAATAAAATAAAAAAAACTATAACTAT